>NW_021319551.1:1729923-1745305 GCF_001605985.2 Dendrobium catenatum
GTGAAGAGAGAGAAGAAGAAGATGAGAAAGGGGAAAATGAGATTCCTCACCTCCTCGATTACCGCAGGAGCTCTTCCTGCTGCCTGAAGACGCCGAAACTCTGCCGGATATTCGGGAGAACGCCAGAATTCTGCCCAACTTCCATAGGATGCTGAAATTCTTCCCAATTTACAAAAGCGTTCCCTCCTGACGTCGAAACTCCTCCCAAGTGAAGCCGGAGTTCTCCTCTGCCACCAAAGACGTCGGACTTCTACCCGACGTCGGACCTTCACTCTTCGCCAAGTTTCTACCCGACGCCGGACATCTACCAGTTATCGGACTTTGATGGATGTCTATACGAAGATGCATTTCTTTCAATTGATGGACTTCTACCTGACGCTGTTCTTCTGATCTTCGTCGTCAGACTACAGTCCTTCCGACCTCCGTCGCCAGCCGACTACGGTCCTCCTGACTTACGTCGCCCACCGACTACAGTCTTCCCGACATCCTTCACCCGTTGAATACGGTCCTCTTGACTTATGTCGCCTGCCAACTACAGTCTTTCCGACCTCCGTCGCCCGCCGACTACGGTCCTCCTGACTTACGTCGCTTGCCGGCTACAGTCCTCTGTCGCCAGCTGACTACGGTCCTCCTGACCTACGTCACCCGCCGACTGCAGTCCTTCTAACAAAGCGAATACGTTGATAGTAGCTCTTTTTATTTACATCATGTAATGTACTCCGTAAGATGTACATCAAGCTAAGGCCTTCTCCCAAGGAAGTGCCTCATTTGTAATCGACTGCAAATACTAGTGGATTCGTTCAAACTGGGCTAGGCCCCGTGGTTTTTCCCCCTTTTACAATGGTTTTCCACGTAAAAATCTTGGTGTCTCATAAATGCTAGACACTTTCTCTTATCTGATTGCGTGCCGGATTTTCGTACAACGCTAAGACGATAAACTTTATATTTCTCTACCGCCGCGAATACTCCTGGACGCAACAATTACGTAGAAGAGAAAGGAAGAAAGATAGTTTTCACAACATAATATCTTTTTTACATTGTAGGATCAAAATAAAATCTTTATTTCCGTCTTATTTGATATTTTTTTCAAAAGCTAGTGAATGTTTAGCTTAAAATGATCGTAATATATATAATCTATTTTGACAATTAATGTTTCATTTGGAATAGCTTTCTTATTGTTTTGTAAAGTTAACATGGATAATGTATTTTTTTAAAGTTGTACAAAGCATCTTTCTTATACTTTTATTTTTGAAAATAATGAAAAAATTATGATCAAATAGAAATTATGTTTAAGATCTAAAATGCGAAATAGTAATAAAACTATTCAAAACCACGTCTAAAAATTACACTATTTGAGGTTGAGCTCTTGATCAAGTAAAGTGAAATAAATGAAAAGTAGAAAATAGTTCATCTAAGATTTTTTTTTTTTTTTTTACATCAGAATTCCTCTTTCCGATATAGTTCATCTAAGATGAAAAGACCTTAAACATTGTTTTAGGGTGTCCTTAAAATTTTGATGCTAGTAGGGGGTGCAAATGAATCAACCCGACTCTTGCTCAACTAGTTAACAAGCTCATGAGTCAAGCTCGAGCAGGATTTCAAGCTCGTTGGCCTATCGATCTCGAGTTCGAATAGTCATTTGCATGACTCAATTACTCATCGAGCGGCTTGTGGAAAGCAGAATGACGGGGGGGGGGGGGGGGGGGGGGGGGGGGGGGGGGGGAATGGAAGAAATTCGCGTGTGAATATGCAAGGCGAGATGCTGAACTGAATAGCTAATGCGGAACTGCATGGGAACATTGAACTGCTTGTGCACGCAGAACTACATGCGAACGTTGAACTACGTGTGGACGTGGAACTGAGCCACTCAGTGAGGAATGCGTACAAATGGCAGACGTGGAACTGAGCTGCTAGATGAGCTCGTTTTCTATGGCTAGTAGAGCTTGAGCTAGGTATTTAATTCACGAGTGGAGATCAAGTTAGGCCTAACTTGAGCTCGGCTCGACTCATTTGCACCCTTATGTTGGTCAAGAGCTCCTATTTAGTTAGCTAATTACACAGTTGTTTATTTAGGCTTCATTTGAGACAACTTTCTTACTTCTTTCTGAAACAGTTTCTTAAAATAGATTTTTTTTTTATTTGAATTTGTTGTACTAGAAAATTTCTTCATAAAGGAATAAGAAAGCTTTTTCAAACTAAGCCTTAAGCTTCATTTGGGATGTTTTTTTTTTATTGCTTTCTAACAAAGCTTTTTAATACAAAAGTTTTAACTCAATATATTTTTGTAGTAATAAGTTGCTTTAAAAAATAATAAAAAAGCTACCCTAAGCAAACCTTAGTAAATCAGTAAAATTTTACTTTAAATTTTCAACTATTCTTATAGAAACCATCAAATTTACCTAACAATTTACTATGCTTCACTTTATAATATGAGTTGATCGAAGATCTGAAGCTCTTTCAATATTAAGTGTTTCTCTCAAAGTAGGTCTTACAGCTTTGAAGATTTTTTTTTTTTTTTTTTTGAATTTTTTTTTGAATTTTGAATTTTAAGCTTTGAAGTTAATATGTCATTTTATTTAATTGAATATTCATGTCACATTCATCTTATTGGTGATGGGATTGCGACGGTTAGAATCATCAAAGTATATAGAGAAGTGATTGTAGAGGCCATCGATGCACCCCTCTTGATGAGAGCTTTATGAGGGGTTAGTCTAGAACCTGCTTGAGGTCGATCATGGCGATGCTACCGCCATCGGGATTCTTCTTAATATGCATACATGTTTCATTTAGGATGATTTGTTTACTATTTTCTAAAGTTGTTTTTTACTATAAAAATTTCTTAAACTAAAAAATTATGTATTAAAAATTTGCTTCATAAAGCAGAAGAAAGCTTTTCCAAATGAAGCATTAATCGACTAATTTGATTGCCTTCTGGACATCAAACTTTGACAATTTTAACGTCCATGGACTCGATACAAATGGTCGGAACTTGTAGCAATGATTTAGACTGCTCAAGTCTGCTTGGTCTCCTATTAATCAAATTTGAACAAAATTAAGCATCAGCTCTTTTTTCTTTTTTGCGTGAATGATTTGATTGATTATTGTGGAGAAACTGGCACAGGACCCTTGAGCAAGCTTCTCTTTTAAGCCTCTCCTAATGGCTAACTTCAGTAATTCTGATCTAATTCAAGATACTGCAAAGATTTAGGTTTTATTTGGGACAATTTTCTTAATATTTTGTAAAATTAGCTAAAATACTGTCTCAAACGAAGCCATAAATTTGCATTATACTGTATATGCAATTTTATTAGGAAAATTTAAATCTTCCATTGCTAATCATTCTTCCCCTTCAAGGGATTGACTCTTTAAATTCTTGTAACTCTCAATTGAAGCATATACTATAATTTATTTTAAGTTTCTATATCATTTATTTTATATTAAGTTCCTTCTAAATTTTATGTATATTATTGGAAATATAAATACGATGTAAATATCCAATAATAAAAATAATACTTTATGAATAATACAAATTTAAATTAACACTTATAAATTCATGTATATCTAATTAAAAATATGTATGTTTAGCTTAAAAAAATATAATTGATTGGATTTTATTAAAGTGACTTAAAGATAAAAGAACTTCTCATAAACAAAGAAATAGAGCATTACAATGTTCTACAGCTGCAGAAAAAATCCCTTTCATCCTCTCCAAATGCCTTTGTTCCATCAAGTTTCAAGATCAAATAAAACACCTCATTAATTTTTCTTAAGGAGAACATAGGTTCTACTCTCAGTCACTGCAAGGCAAATTATTGCATCCGGTCACCGGACACGGAGATAGATCCGGATATTAACAAAATATTATTTTAAATTAAGAACGTCAAAAGCGCAGGTAAAGCGCAGTCAAAAGCGCAGGTAAAGCGTAGTCAAAGCGCACCTAAAGCGTAGTCAAAGTGCAGTCAAAAGCACAGGTGATGTGACATATTTTTATTAGATGTTCGAACCTATTATTCGCGTCTGATGACCGGATGCAATAATTTGCCGCCTTGCAAACCCCCTTTCTGACTCCACCTATTTTTTTCTCAAAACAAAAAGAGTATGCATAATATTTATGTTTATATGTACCAAATACCTCCATCATATAAAACTGTAAGCTTGATATAACTATATAAGATTGAAACACATCTGACATATTTTCTCAAGACAATTATATATATGTTTTATTTGGGACAGTTTTCTTACTATTTTTTAAAGGAACTTTCTAGTAGAAAAATTATTTTTGTACTAAAAAGCTATTTTAATAATTAATAAGAAAGTCATTGTAAACGAAGTCATAAGAGCTCAAGGTAGACAATTGACACCTTTTCTTAGAAGAAAAAACATTTTAACTATTTTTCCTACTTTCAATAAATGCAGTACCCCAAATTCTAGAAAAGTTATTACGTCCGGTCAAAAACCGAACGGTTCTAATGTATACCGCGCAATACCGAGTGTTTGGTGATGTGGCGCGCGATTATTGACCTCTGAACGCGTTCGGTTGACTGGACTTAATAATTACTCAAAATTCTAAGGGGAAAAAAATTTTACGTGCCTCCATTTGGTTTGTTGGTTGAGAGTTTGACTCCCAACTAAGAGGTCTTGGGTTCGAGTATTACGTATGTATTATATGTGTGTTTGAGCGTTGCCCCTAATTTGGTCTGTTTTGCTTACCCTTAAAAGAGAAGTTGATATATATATATATATTCAAATTAAACATAAATATAATAAAAAATAATAATATTCGGCCCATCTCGAATTATTTAGGGTACTAGTTTTAGCCCGCTTTTAGGTGTCTGCTGCATATAGTGTTATGGTTTTCAGAGAGTCATTCTAATTGGGCCTATGCCCTTAAAATATACTGTCATTTCATTTGTTTCTAGCATTAGATGAATTTTGTATTTAATTTTACCAAATTTACTAACACTTCAAATATGAATTATTAGCTTTGAAACTTTTTTTTGGGAAAAATGCTTTGAAACTTTTCAGACACCCTAAATTTTTGTACTATAAAAATGTAGAATTTCTTCACCCTGTCAAATCTGCCTGACCTACTTGGACTAATTGAGTGTTGATTAGGGCACCATCCTTTTTTTTCCATTTTTTTCCATTTCAAATCCCTCAAGTTTTGTCTAGCAAATGGAGAGCACTCATAAAGCCTATAATGCTTTAAAACCTAAGTTTCATAATTTAACTTTAGAACTCTTTATGTGCATTTTATTGAGGCTATGCTTTGAAAATATTTGATTAACTCGAGTGTGACAAATAAGATAATATTTTATAATTGTGATTGTATAAAGTCTTGACTGACAGGCCTCTAATAACTACTGTGAATTACGTGTGAGATTTTTTCTTATAGAAATGAAAGAAGATCGTGACTACAAAGTTGAGTGAGACGAAATAATTTAATTGGATATAGATAGCTATGCATGTGTTTTTTTAATATTTAAATGTTATTATAATTCTATGATTAAAAACATTTTAAAATGATTCATGTAATTTATGTGTTTTAAGATGAAGAGAATATTTATGTAAATTGATGATAAAGATTGTTTGTTAAAAAAAAAAGAACAAAACTTAGAGTGTCGAATAAATTGGGCCAAAACTAATGATCAAAAGTAGAAATGGTTCAAACTTTCTTTGACCATGATTTGAATGTTTTTCGAATCATATTTGAACTAATTTCAAACCAATGTTCAAAGTTGATTTGAATTTTGTAAGGACATATTAGAGCAACTTTTGAATATTAAAAAGATGTTTGCAATGTTTGATCCTAATTAGAATCTTCTTGGAAACTTGTTCGAATCTCTTTTGATTGTTGATTGAACCTCATTCAACCTAATTTTGAATAAGCATCGAAATATGTGAAAGAACCTTTAACCTATACTTGAATTCGATTTGGACTTTATTCAAACTAAGTAGTAATCTTGCTTATGTTTATTAGAGAATTTATTTTATGACACTTAATCAAACATAATATTGTTGTGGTATATGAAGCAGAATGAATAAAAACAACCAAATTGGTTGTTAGTGGAACTGGGAAGCACAACAAAAGGATCCTCCTAAGAGTATTAGTCTAAAATATCTCTTATAGAGATGGAAAAGTACTAGTTGGGTATAAAGTTAGAGGTGCTTTTATCATTTTAATAAGCCACATGATACATGATATCATTTCTCCCAATAGTATTTAGTATGCATTCCAACATCAATGCACACCATTAATTACAAGTCTGATACCTGTCAATGACAACAATGCTGATGCCCACTAATTTTTCCATCCGTTGTCACTACCAATATTAATGCAACTCATTGCCTATAAGACTTTTGCTTTTTTTTTTTTTCATGCAGGCATTTATGCATATTGAGTTCATTGTATGTCATCACTAATAATATTAATGCACATCATCACCTATAGGTTCAATGTATGTCATTGAAATGAGGACCAACATAAACCAATTTTGTTATATACCATAAACATCAACATTGACTTCTGATTATAACACTAAGATTTATACAAACATTTTATGTCTTTGGTCTCATCTCCTCAAAGAAGAACAACTAAAAAGACCATTAATGATCTCTCTTTCTCCTTCTTTTTTTTTTTTTTGAAAGTTACCATTAATGATGTCTTGAAGATAACTCAAATGCCACAAGGTTCCTTTAACTTCCGTCATAGAATCTATCATTCATAATATATATCTACGATATTTTATGAATGCATTCCTGAGTTGCGAAGAAAATCATTATTGGTAATCAATGATGACCATTATTGGAATAATTTCAATTGGGTAAGAGAAGGAAAAGCATTTTTTTGTTTTGTTCTTGTTTTTTTCACATAAACATTATGGTCTCTCTCTTATAATCTTCTTTTATCTGTGTGTATAATAAATATTTGTACAATGCTATAAAAAATTCTCTTTCTACTATCATAAATAATCTATCATGCAGTAATGATAAACTTAAAAACCACCCAAATCGAATGAATCTAAATTTAAGGAAAAGTTGTAGCCTATGCCTTCACCTTCTCCCTATCCACCATAATCATCGCTTGTGATTCACACTATCGTCTACTCAATATTCTCTTTGAAATGTCATCTACCGGTCGGTGTCGTTTGATTTTATTCTAATTATTTATTAATACAATTGAAATGTATAAAAATAAATAAATAAATTCAATGAATTTGATTTGCATCTAATAAAAAAAAAACTCTTACATTCCTAAAATACATGTCTTTTCATTATTTTATATTTTCAAAATACATATATTTAGAAATTTCCAACTAAACAGCCCCTTTAATCTAATGTTTATGTTTTTGAATATTCATTGTACATTGATAACGATGGGTTTACGAAAAATTCAAGGGTTATAAACGCATAAAAATAGTCATATTTTCTTTTAAATCTTTTTAAAATGTAAGTTTATTTAACTTAAATATGCTTTTATGATTTATTTAGTTTATTTCTTTAATATTTTTATTAAATTTAGTACTTTAATTATTAATTAGTTAAGTATAATTAATATTTTCCTTAATGAAAACTTTTGAACTTAATTATAAACTATTAGATTCATTAAATTATTTACTCATAAGTTGTTATAATATATTATGTCTTTGTATTTAAAAGCATAAATTTATGATAGAAATCAAACGCTGAACCTTTTTTTTTTAAACACTACTGAATTATTAGCTTTTGGATCATTTTGAAAATGATTATTTGACTCATTTATATATACAAACATTAATATTTTTAATTAATTTTCACTTCATTGATCTCCTATATATATTAGATTTAAAATATTGATCTTTTCACTCAAAATTAATGAAAATTTTAAGTGAATACTTTGTGCTTAAAATTGGTATCATCTGAATGAAGGAATCAAAATGTTCATTAATTGAGCAAGTTCTCTTAAATTTGTATCATCTCAATGATCTCTCTCTCTCTCTCTCTCTAAAAAAATAAAAAAATAAAATAATTGTAAGTTATTTTAAATTACATTTTTATACAATCATTCATAAAAAATTATGCATTTTTATTCACCAAAATTTTGAAAGAATCTTTTTTGCTCATAGGTATTTGAGTTTGACTCGCCTATTTAAGCTTGGGTTCCTTTCATCCTTTAAAGAAACTACAATTTTGTGTTGATTTATCTATTTGCTCAAAAGTCAAAATTGTTTTTTAGCAATGGCTAATGATAGTGGAATCATAATTTAGATGAAGATTATGTGTGTGAATGTAGGCCCGATTGTGCGTTAAATAGTATAAAATATTTAATTATCTACATAATTTATATTTATTTTTAATTCTTGCATATTAATTTATTTATTTATATTATAACAATTCATGCTAATGAATTGCTCTCTTGACGATAAAAGTTTTAGCATAAGAAAGGAGGCATTCAATAATTGTTTTCTTGTGGTTTATGGCTTTGTTTGAGGAGCAATTATTAGGTCCTTTCACTGGATGTAGAGGAAGGTTCGGTTTTAGACAAAAATAGGTCAAAAAGTGCAAATACCGAGTTTTTTGAAAAAACTCGGTATTTTTTCAAAAAACTCGGTATTTGCATTTTTTTAGGCAAAACCGAACCTTCCTCTAGGTCCTTGCACCGGACCAAATAAAAGTTCTTGTTTGAGACAATTTTTAGTCATTGCCTTTTCACTTGTTTTATGAAATTTTTATGCTATGAAGTTACTCTAGAAAATAATAAGAAAGTTGTCTCAAACAAAACATAAATCTAATCTCATCAACATTCTAGAATACTCCTATAGTTAACTAAACTGTAAGCTAATTGCGCCATTAGATGGTTTTTAATTAGATGGATATATAAATACCAGTATCATTACATATTATCACAATTTTCAAAAACTGATAAAATTTATTCATAGATCTTCCTAAAATTATTTCAGATGATTTAACTATCAAAATTTTAAAATAACATGCAATTTCTTATAATTGTGGCATTAAGAGCTCTAAAATGGCAATCTCACTAAGGGGTGCAACCGAGTCAAGCTGACTCGTGACCTGGCTTGGGCTCGTCTCGATAGCAGGCTTGACGAGTCAAGCTTATCGAGATCAAGCTTGAACAACCCTTTGCTTGACACGCGAGCTCGTCAAGCAGCTCGCGGAACATGTTGCTAGTGGGAAAATGAAACAACGAACGCATGAAAATGAAACGCGATCACAACAGGAAATTTGTTGTTTATCGGAGGTACCGGCCATTAAACTGATGGTTTTTTATAATAAACCGACATAAATACCAACAATAAACAGATTGTCGGTCATACAACCAGTTTTTTTAGGCGTCAACTATTACTGGTGGTTTGACTGCTGGTGTTAAGTGATTTTTTCCGGCGGCTTAAAACATCAGAAATATATCAAAATTTGACCTAAAATTGGTTGCCCCAGGCCTTCCACCTCATTTCTTCGCATAATTGATTTTCGTCTAAACGTTACTCTCGCCCTGACTTCTGATCTGCCTCCGCAGGACTCCAGCCTCCGACGCCGTAACTCCGGCCACCGATGCCCTCACTCCTCCCACCGACGCCCTCACTCTGACTTGTAAACTCTCCGAAGGTGATCTCCTCCATGCATTTGCTTTCTTTTTCTTTAGTCATGGATGTTCTTAGTCGACATTTGCAAGAGGATGTACATTAATTTTCTTAATTTTCATGTTGATAATCTTCTTGTTAATAAGTCGAGAGAGAGAGTTAAAGGTAAACTTGAATTTTGAGAAAGCCTTAAGCCCATATCATTTTGCTTTAACCATGGATGTTCTCAGTAGACATTTGCAAGAGGTTATACCCTGATTTTTTTTTTTTTTTTTTTTTTTTTTTTTTTTTTTTTTGCTTATGATATTATTCTTGTTAATAAGACTAGAGAGGGAGTTGAAGGTAAAATTGAATTATGGTTGCCTACCTTAGATTGTAAAGGATCTCGCTTGAGTTGATCTAAAACATGAATATATTGAGTATAATTTTAGTACTAATATACTTAGTGAGGGACTTGTGAATTTGAGCGATAAAGTAAACTTGAATTATGGATGTCTACCGTAGATTGTAAAGATTCTTGCTTGAGTTGATCTAAAACTTGAATATATTGAGTGTAATTTTAGCAGTAATATACTTAGTGAGGGGATTGTGAATTTTGGTGATAAAGCCATTAATAAGAGTACACATTTTATATATATTGGATATCTTTTTTAGAGTGAAGGTGAAATAGATAGGGATATTATAATAGAAATCAAGTTGGATGGTTGAAGTGGAGGAATGCATCAGGGTTGTTGTGTGATAGAAAAGTCCACCTCAAACTTAAGGGAAAATTATATATGATGATGGAGAGACCTGCAATGCTTTATTAAAAGAGAAGCATAATACTATGTTAAGTTTTGCAGCGATAAGTAACCTTAAATGGTTTGGTCACTTAAAATGACAGCCTTCTGATGACCAGGTTAGGAAAATAGAGGTATAAGATTGTACTTATATTAAGAAAGGTAGATGCATACCTAAGAAGACTTGGATAAAAAAATATCATAAATGATATTTCTTTATTAGATTTAAATGAGATTTAAGGCACATCTTTTATATTAATTTATTTCATAACTATATAGAGAATATTTGTTTTAACATCCAAATAACTATTTATGAAGAGATATATTGGATGTATAACATATTGTTACCGAGTCAAAAATGAATTTATAGATGAATTTATGCATGGAGTTAAGACTTTTATTTAAGTTGCATCTCAACTACCTTCATTCAAGTGACAACTCAGCTAGATGTTGAGACTTTATATAAGTTTAGTTTATTTTGTAAAGTTATTATAATTTGATATATTATATATTATTGACAAAAAATTTAACCTGCAGCTTTAATCTCTCAAGGCCGCCTACCGACAAGATTCGTGACATCATACCGAGTAAATATGATGCTCCTTACTTATCATAGAAGAAAATTCCCATGGAAGTTAGGGATATGTGGTTTACAAAATTTTAGGTATATTTATTTAGCATTACTTAAAGTATTGGATTTTATTTATATTAATATTATTTATTATGTTTATATTTTACAGAAAGATTTTAGGTGGATGCCTGAGCAAGGCATGAGGATCAGAATAAATTTTGAGAGGAGATGATCGATTCATCTTAGAGACACATTCACAGACATTAAAAAATTTGGGTAGCATTCATTATGGATTAGAGAGGGAGTATGGGCAAATTTAAAAAGAGCTTGGGCAAGCCCTGAGTTCACCAAATTAAAATAGATCATCTGATTGTGGAGGTTTAAGAAGCTCTCTTCATACTGGTGGATCAGTACCTAATACTGAATATAGACGATAACTGTTAAAAGCTTTCAATTAGTTTAACAAATATATGTAAATTATTTTAACTATATTTTCTATTTACATAGAGAGTTTCTTGGTCGGGAGCATACACCATTGGAGTTGCATACGATGACTCACCAACATCAAGCTAATCATCAGTGGGTTGATGAAAAGGCTAAAAAATCTCATGTGAGTATAATTTTTTTAGTAATAAAATAAATAAATTAATAAAATTTTATTGATTTATTCTCACGGGAAAATTTTATACGAGTTTGAAAAAGTCAGCAGTTTACTGACGACAGATCATCTTAAGGATCGACCCAGTATTATGAGTATCACACGTGGTTAGATGTTATTGGAGGAAGGCAGAGGGGGAGGGTTTACAGCTTAGGTTTGTAGGGATATGCTTATGAGGGTAGTTCATCTACGTTAATATTTTTTTATGTTAATGGAGCTGAAGAAATTGTTAGTGAGAGGCTTGCTGCCATGACAAGAGAGATAGAGGAGATGAGAAAGATTCAAAATGAGATGCAGGCGATGCTGCGATCATACCGAGAAGAAAATACAAAAAAGAAAGAGAAAGATCCTACACCAAAATCATAGGGCAAGCAGGACACAGATGATGATTACTCCTGTTATTTGTTTGAAGAACTTTCTGGTATATTTGGAACATCTAATTATGGATTTCATATATTATGTTGGTTGTGGAATATATGCATTATGTTTATATTTAAAGAATTGATTCTGCTTATTGTGGATTGTGCAAACATATTTGTTGATTGTGTTTTTTAATTCATATGAAATGTCTGTTTATTTTGGACTCTATTTCTGTGGGTTGAGTATTGTGGCTTATTGCCCTTAAAGGTTCTATTTTATATATGTTTTGAATTATATGCATGTCTTGTGGAAATTGGTGCAAATAGAGGGGGGCTGTCATTTTTTTTTGTAAATGCTACAAATCTCAGGCTACTAACCATCGATTTAGCTGTCGAAAACTTCGATACCAAACGACTCATATAGCCACTAGTTTTTAATACATCCTCTGATTATTACCTGCGGCTTGGCTGCTGAATAGACCTATATTTTCTAAGGCTAGTACACTGTCGGTAATTAATAGGCGGTCGCCGACGAATTGATCGCCAGAATTTATCGGTAGTTTGTGCCGCAGGAATACAACCGATGAGTTTTGCCGTTGGAAAATGGCCGTCGGAATTCCTTTCATACGTGGTATATTCCAACGGTTTTAAAAATGCCAGAAAACTGCCGTAAACTTTTCAAACAGTCAGAAAACTTATCTTAACTACCAAAAATGGCCGCCGATAATTGGCTATTTTTCTGTAGTGGATGATTATGACGATGAGCAAATGAAATTGTGGGCACGATCGAACGCTGACGACATACACATAAAATTGAAATTGCTGACGATGACGATGACATGAATGATGGCGACAATGCAAATGCCTGCAACGACACAAACGTTGGCGATGATGCGGACCCTGGCGATAATGTGGATGTTGACAACAACGCAAACAATGACAATGACTATGGGAAAATAAAATAGTGGATGATGATGATGATGCAGATCTGTCGTTATTGAGATTGAACTTACAGTGTATTTCTACGTTCAACTGTTGTAGATATGTCGCTAACTCATCCAGCCATTGATTGACATTACTTTGGTTTGCCCAAAGCGCCTCAAGACTTAGAGCTCCCTCTGTCACTGGTTCTTTGCATCAATCCGTCATCTTCTCCTTCTCAGGCGCTGACTCTAATACCAACTTGATGGAACTCTCTAGATGGATTGCTTGTTATATGTGCAAGATAACATAAATATAAACAAAATAGAGTACCAAAATTCTATAACTAGCAATGTTCCTAGTTTTCTATATTTCAAAGATGATAAAAAAACTACCCTACATTTTCCTAGTTTTTGTATATGTAACCAATAACTAAAACTTTTTCTATATCTGTAAATACTGACATAAAAAAGTTAAAGGTACAGTAAGAATGTAAAAACAATCGGAGGTAGTGGAGAGCGAGTGAGTTGGCTAAAGTTGTGTAAAATGTCTTGCTTGTATCCACATGCTAATGTGCTCTGCATCAGTTATTAGAGCAACTTTTGAATATTAAAAAGATGTATGCAATGTTTGATCCTAATTTGAACCTTCTTGGAAACTTTTCGAATCTCTTTTGATTGTTGATTGAACCTCATCCAACCTAAATTTGAATAAGCTTCAAAATATGTGAAAGAACATTTAACCTATACATGAATTTGATTTGAACTTTATTTGAACTAAGTAGTAATCATGCTTATGTTTATTAGAGCATTTATTTTATGACAATTAATCAAACATAATATTTTTATGGTATATGAAGGACAATGAATACAAACAACCAAATTTGTTGTTAGTGGGAATTGGGAAGCACAATGAAGGAGCCTCCTAAGAGTATTAGTCTAAAATATCTCTTATAGAGATGGAAAAGTACTAGTTGAGTATAAAGTTAGAAGTGATTTATCATTTATGTGAGCCACATGATGTATGATATCATTTCTCCCAATAGTGTGTTGATTATGCATGCCAACATCAATGCACACCATTAATTACAAGTATGATACCTGTCAATGACAACAATGCTGATGCCTACTAATTTTTCCATCCATTGTCACTACCAATATTAATGCAACACATTGCCTATAAGACTTTTGCTTCCTTTTTTTTTTATACAGGCATTTATGTATCTTGAGTTCATTGCATGTCATCACTAATAATATTGATGCACATCATCACCTATAAGTTTAATGTATGTCATCTAAATGAACACCAACGTAAACTAATTTTGTTATATACCATCAACATCAACATTGACTTATGAAGATAACACTAAGATTTATACAAAAACTTTAAGTCTTTGGTCTCATTTCCTCAAAGAAGAACAACTAAAAAGACAATTAATGATCTATCTCTCTGCTTTTATTTTATTTTATTTTTGAAAGTTACCATTAATGATCTCTTGAAAACAACTCAAATGCCACAAGGTTCCTTTAACTTCCGCCGTAGAATCTATTATTCATAATTTATGTCTAGAACATTTTATGAATGCCTTCCTAAGTTTCGAAGAAAAACATTTTTGGTAATCAATGATGAACATTATTGGAATAATTTCAATTGGGTAAGAGAAGGCACATAAAAATTAGGATCTCGATCTCTCTTATAATCTTATTTTATTTGTGTGTATAATAAATATTTGTACAATGCTATAAAGAATTCTCTCATTCTACTATCATAAATATACTATCATAAATATTCTATCATATAATTGTGGACCTCCGAAGGAGCATCGCTCGTGGGGTACGAACGTAGAGGGTACGGCCGCACTATCCCTGTGGGACAAAACTATCGCAGACCTCTACACTCGACACGAACAGGTCGATGAGAGGGCAGATTGGATCGTGCATACGACTAACCATTGGGGATAGAGGTTGTCGCCAGCACACCCCGATGGGTAGCAATATACACGACCTAGTCACGGGTTTCCCCCACCCGATACGAGAGATCGAGTGGGGTAAAGTAGACTGCGGGGCCAAGTTTCTCACGGGCGCAAGCCCCCGTGGTTAATTACATCCCGGGCCGGAGCCCGAGAAAACTCTCGATTAAGGATCATACATTATCTTTTCCGTTTCGGTGAGCACTTAAGCCCAACCTAGATTTAGGATTCAAAGGGCAACTACATTCGGGTTCGTAGTAATGCCTTAAATAGTAAGGTATTGGTCGTTTCTTTTCAGGGACCTCTAAAATCCGTTACTGTATCCGCGTCACAGGAATGACGCCCACCTCAAGCCGATCTTTCTCCGACGATGGTGATTGATTGCTTGTCTTTCCTTATCTCCAGTTTCTCTCTATGTGACACGCTAAGAAGGCCTCCGAATGCTGGATATGAGCCCACGCACTTGATTGACTGAGCCTTTTTGAAGACCTTCTTTCCTTTGAGTAGGATTTCCTAGTCTAGTACCCTTGTGCTAATCCAATTT
>NW_021319551.1:1745405-1780037 GCF_001605985.2 Dendrobium catenatum
TATATATATATATATATAATATTGATCTTTTCACTCATAATTAATGAAATTTTAAGAGAATAATTTGTGTTTAAACTTGGTATCATCTGAATGAAGGAATCAAAATGTTCATTAAGTTCTCTTAAATTTGTGTCCTCTCTCTCTCTCTCTCTCTCTCTCTCTCTCTCTCTCTCTCTTAGATAAAAGCTACGAGCGGTTTAAAAAAAATCGAATGGAATTGGCAAGCATATCCATTCGTGGCCAAATTTTTATCTTCATGGTTGACCTTCCTCCTCTTCCACTAAAAATTTTATCTTTTTTCGCCTAACTTGTTATCTATATTATTCATGTTGTATGACTCCATAATCAATCGACGTCCACCCATAATCAATCGACGTCCACCACACCATCAAATAACATTTCGGTCGCCTTATCTTTACTATTTTCAAAGAAACAACCGCAATTATTTTTTCAATCACTTGAATTTAATTATCTACTATCGCCCGTTATTTAACCCCACAATTGATCAGTGCCTATTATTATTAGCATTATAGTCACATTATATCCTCTCACATCAAGAGAATGACCACACTAATTATCTTTTATTTACCGACTTTCAACAATAGTTATTGACTGCAACCAACCCCATTATCCATCAATATCCTTTATCATCTGAAGCCCATACTCAACTTTGATCGGCTTCATGTGAGACAACTTTCTTACTACTATGTTTTTCAAACTGCAACCATAATATATGTTTGGTCATTATTTTTTTGCTGCTTTTAAAAAGCTTTTGTACTAAGAAGCTACTTTCTACAACAACTTTAAAATTATCTTTTTACAGCAACTTTGTAAAATAATGAAAAAAATCATCCAGAAAGAATCCTTCAACACCAATAAACTTCTTCTATCAGCTTTATAGGACCCCCACAAATTTAAAATTTTTATACTTTATTCATACCCCTTAGTCAAGAAAAAGTTATCCTTCCTAATTCTTGAATGCAACTTATAGAATAATTTTAATGGGGATAGGCTCTAATTTTTCTAAAATTACTATTTAAGGTTTATTTGATTGGAAATATTGGGCGTAATGTGAAATAAATTAATTGCAATTTGACTTTTTAGATATTTAATGTCAAATAAAATTGATGTTAGGTATTGGACTAAAGTCTAGTCTTTAACAAAGGCTAACGGCACGCAACCAAATGACGTGTTTATTTGTCTATATGAAAAATGGATCAAACGGCCGCTGACGCCGATAAAAATGACCTTAGTATGGCGCCGTCCAGTCTCCCACGCCGTCAGCTTTCAATGACCGAGAAATTAAATAATCAAAGTAAATTTTACATAACAATCCCATCAAATTCACGTATTTATGCAAACATTTTTTTTCTTTGCTTTTGTGTACAAGTTTTAACAAACTTGTGACGAACCCCTACTATTTTTACTAAACTGATAAGTTAACGGAATTGTGATCCGTAAAAACAGTTATGGGATTGCAAATATTATTATTTTATTTGCAAATTGTTTCTATTGAATTTTTTGTTCGATGAATTATTTCTCTTTAAATTTAGTTGGGGTCTTCTCTCTGCAAAGGGCAATATCACAGCATTGGTTTCATGTAGATAATGCTAAGGAGATATGGATGCAATGAGGGGATTTATATGATTTGGATATGGCATAATAGCTCTAAGAGATCATGTCAATACAATAATGACCTTTATATAAGCTATATATTTTTGAAAAATAGCTTATCATTTAAAGACATGAAAATTAATCTAGTTGTGTGTTAGAATATTCATAGTAGTAGAGAGAAAGTTTTACGTCTGAGCTTTTTATGAAGATACATTAGACAGATAAAAGAGGAGTATAAGAATTGAAAGATATACCAAAGTTTTTACGTGAAAAATTTAAGAAAGTGAAAATTATTCCACTAGTACTTGTCATTGATTATTAATGATCATGCACTTCCATAAGGAAAGGCAATGATACGATGCAACGAACATATTATGTAGTTGAAATTGGAAGTGACATATAGCATAGGAGCAGTCTTTAATAGATTATTTGCTTGTTATTTTGGTTGTACTCCTCTGAGAGGAGAGGCCAAAATAAAAATAAAAAACAACATAAATTTTAATGCTGAAGTTGGGAGTTAGAGTTGATATTGATATTGTGTATTGGTATTAGTAGTGATGATAGACAATGAGATTTATCTGCATCATAGCAGCTAGGTGATAATGATTAGAAGATTGTAGATTGAATTACCATATTTGGAGATGGTGGTCGAAAAATCTTAGTCGAGCAATTGTGGTTGGAAGTCCGTGACAAACAATTGTGGTTAAAAGGATTATAGTTGGATGACAACAATCTAGAGGATCATAATCGGGAGATTGAGGTAGGAGGACTGTAGAGGGTGACACTGACAGTCAGAAAACGGAGATCAAAGAACCATAGTTTGGTGATGGAGGTTGAAGGATTGTAGTAATAAGATGGTGATTGTAGGACAATAATTAGGCAACAGTTATCGAAGAACTGCAATTGGGCGACAATGGTTGGAGGAACATAGTTGGATGACGGGGCTTAGAAGGACCGTAATTGGATGACAGAGGTTAAAGGATTATATGTGACGCCCTATAATCTAATTGAATGATTGAAAACTCTAAACCTATAATCATAGCTCAACCATTTACATAGATAACCAAAGCTCTTATAAAATCCAAATAATAAAAACAACTCAACATATCTCATTTTATCAATACATATTTATAATAACCCAGCTCCAAAAGTTCTTCACATTAAATAATTAAATACTAGATTACAAAATATTACCTTAACAACTTAGATTCAGAAGAATCTCCTTGTACCCTTTCCCACTCCGCAAGGCCTTTACCTTTTCTGGAAGATATCAAAAAGCTTCATAAAATGAGCATAACCGGCTCAGTAGACTTCTCTCCCAAACCTATCACAAATATCAATATCCCAATTAAAATATTACAAGGCAGTTAATTCATTTAAATAAATGCAATGACTTATAAAGAATAAATAAAGTAGTAACAATATTTAACTTATGAATTTAAGTTTTGACTTATACCTTGGAAGCCATTTTCAAAGAGGGTTCTGAGGGTTTAGATGTATCATTGAAAACTTATTATTAGAGGTTCACTTGCACTTGACTTTAATATTTTATCAGGGTTCATTTCAAAATGTCAAAAATTATTACCATTCAAATTAGAATAATACTTATATTTGATTTATGGAAGTATTTATATATGCAAGGAAATGATTAATATGCAAAAGTCTCATTAGTATATGCTAATAACTCCACTTTCATTTATGCCTCCCTTTAGCCTTTTGCATTTGTCTCTAGCAAGTGGGGCTAGAATCAGAATAGAATAATGTCACATAATCTCCCACACTTGCTTTCAACAAGTTATGCCAGATTCCCTCCCTCACCCTCGATCACTAGGTAGATGAGGAAAAAAAACATGTAGGGCCCTTGCAATATATCAGAGACTATATTTTTCAACATATCATAAACATCTCCAACATCATGCTATGGACAATACAGATGCAAATGCAATAGTAACTAGTCTATAATTTCAATGTAGTGCTTAAAAAAGTATATGAATTACCAGTAAAGAGTCACATTATATATATAATATTATACCTACTAAACTTTTTTTATTCAACTTTCAACTTTAGAGGGATATTAATATGAACATTTTAAGATTTTTTTATAAATATTATAATTGTTAAAAAATCCTCAATCCAGTTATATACTCAAAAAATTGTGTAGAAAAAAATCAACTGGCGAAAATCTATTTTCTTATAGTCAAAATATTTGGGGTAAATCATACGATAACATTTCATAAGTTTTACAAAAAAAACTTTGTAAAACATGAGAAAAATATTTTTTTTTATTCATAAATATTTATAAAACCAATGCAATTGAAATTTGAGATAGGGGTTCAAAAGATTACCTTGTATTTTATGAAATTCCTAATTGGCCTGACAGACGAAACTCGAGTTCTGGCCACCACAATATCTCCTATCCTTTTTGTCTCCTCTTCTCCTCTCCCTTTTCCTCCTCTCTTCTCTTGCAACGCCTGAATAAGAAGTTTGGCACAAATGATTTAAGATATTTTAATTATATAAAAACTACTAATTTTGCTTGGCATCACGACACTTACCTCCTCAAAGCTGAAGTGCTCCTTGAAAATCTTTTACATTCTCTAAGAATCTTATCATTAGAGAGCTTGGCACTATGGTGGTGCCACCTAGTGCCACAGTGCATGTTTAAATTTCTTTTTACCATTAAAGAGCTAAATGCCACCATACTGCCTACCTAGCGGCGTGATGCTCTCAAAGAATATTTATTGATCTTTACTTTCCCAGCTTATTTTCTGACTTCCTTAAGAGTTCATTAGACACTCTAGAATTCATAATTACTAATTAAATCAAAATTAAATAAGAACTTGGTTTAATTAGCCTTAATTACTTCACTTTTTATATTGTGGGTATTACATCATAGTCGGGTGATCTTGGTCAAATTAAGGATTATAGTTGATTGATGGTGATTAGAGGATCATAGTCGAGCAACAATTATTAAAGGAACTCAGTTGGGAGATAGAGGTCATATGATTATTGTCAGACAAAGATGGTTACATGATCAAATTTGGTGGGAGGATGTCAAAGAATTGTAGTCTGGCGAAGATGATTGAAGGATTATAGTTGGACAATAGTGATCAAAAGATCATAGTCAAGTGACAAAGGTCAAATGACCTAATTGCTGGTTAGCGAATGGTGATGCAGTGATGGCATTTAGGTGATACTTTATTTATAGTGACTAGGTAGTGGCTCCTTGTATTAGGTGTTGTTCTAATGATGATCGTCGAGCGGTGGTTCGATAGTGGCGGCCAAGAGTTGGACCAATGATGGCAGCTAATTATTGATCTGATGATGATGATTGGATGGTGGTCCAATGACCATGATTGGATGGTGATTTGATGATGGTGCTCCTAGGTCCTTAGAACCTTAGAGCTCCCTTGAATCTTAATGCAAAGTCTAAGCTTTAGATCAATGTTCTAAGTCCCCCTTCATGTAAATAGAGGGAGTGTCATGCCCGTAAACATAAGGAAATTTTAGAACACTCCATTGGGTGGCCCTTATTGATTCCCTTAATCATAAAGAATTTATTCAGCATTTAAATGTGTTAATGTTGTTAGAATTGATTCATCTTGGACCCGTTGGATTGGTCTTATCGAGACACTCAATTTGACTTTAAGCATGCAAAGTTGAAGATCATCTAATTAGTGTCCTAAGGTTTGTAATTACGTTTCAAGTGCTTAATCTAGGCTCATTCAGACTTGGATTAGGTCACCTTTGGTATGATTGTGTTCATCTCATTGAGATGTTTATTACAATTATGAGTTCATTGAAATTAGAGTTTTTATGATCGTAAATTTAGTTTTAGAAGTTTCCTATGTAAATATGCATCAATATCTATGGCTGATCACCATAATTTTTAATGAAGTATCAAATCTCAATCTTAGATTTAACAACATAAATTAGGACCCTCCTTTTTTATTTTTAATTTAGGCTCTTGTGATTTCAACAAGATAAAATCCTAATATTTTATTTTGAAATATAAAATTTCTACTATCAATTTAATTTTTTATTTATCAAAATGTTCTATAAGCTAGTAGGTTATTGATTTGGATGGGAGGCTAAAGCATCAAGAGAAGTTGAGGGATTTAAACTCCAAAATTGTAGGGGAGAAACTCAGATTGAACTCACAATATTGTATGATATTACTTGTTCTTATTCCTAGAGGAACCTAAGCTCTATGATTGGGGTATATGAAGTGCAACTCTTCAATATAATATAGAAGATATCCTTGATGTGACATGCATCTTGATAATATTGGATCGAAAAACTCAAAAACTAGACTTATGTCTTGTCATGCTCAAGAATGATGTTATCTAAGTACTTATGCAAAAGTGGAGTCATCAAGTTTAAATGATGCAAAGGCGTAGACACTTTTATAAAGCTAATGTTGAAAAAAAAATGGTGATAATACGAACGTAAATTTTATTATAAGAGATTCCTCAAGAAAAGATTAAAAAAAAAAAAGAATCCCACTAAGGTAGGATCAATAAGCCTTATCCTAACACGTGTAAAATATTCAATCATTTTCAATTGTTTCTTTGTTAGCTAATTATAATAAACATTAGAAGTTTAATTTTAAAAATTTGTAGCAACTTGCTTAAAGACTTGAGGAAAGATTATTTTAGGTTTTTTTCTATTTAAAACTATATGAAATTTTTTGATACTTTTATGTTAAACAGAATTTTGTTAAAATGATTAAAATTGTTTAATGAGAGCTTGGAACATAAGGGTTTAATAAATCCCTTCTCAATTGAAAATTATCTTAGTCTTAAATTTACTTTGAAAATGCATTTATTATTATTTTCTCTTTAATCTCTATATCCTTTCCTTCTCATTTCTCTTCATACATACTTCTAGGATGAATTGTCCTCACCTACAATAAAATAAAAGAAAGATTAATTAGAGCCAACTATTATCCTAAACTTCATGATAAAAATTTGCACGGGAAATTATCAAACTTAATGTAAGGTAGTGTCATGGTTATTTAATATCTAAACATCTTTAAAGACATAGTTTCTATAATTAACTTGTTGATAATGATTAGCAATTGGTGAACAAATTTTTCATTAGACTTAGGACCAACTTCAAGAATGAGGTTAAATTTTTTGATCCCTCAAATCTTATAGTAAATGTTTCATCATGCTTTGCTAGTTAAACAAAAAGAGAATTTTATCTCTTCTCGATCTAAGAGTCAAGTCCCTAGCCCTTCATCCTAAAGGTCTATTGTTAAAATCAACATTTTCACCTAGTACAACCTACATGTATAAAGCTTCTTTTGAAGGGAGTTTCAAAATATTCTTTTCAAATGTCACAAAAAAGATTATATATAGAATCAATGCATAATCACATCCTATTTTTAAAAGAAACTTATAAGGATCTATTAGAGGATATTCTAGAAGAATTTTTTACATATACCAATTAGATTAAAAATTAGAGTTTATAGATGGCCCTTTGCTTAGTGTGATGAATGCCTTACCATAGCCAAGAGAGCAATAAAAATCTAGAGAAGAAATTATATCTTTATTATGTGTATTATGTGTAATGATAAGAGGTGTAGGTTCATTATGTATGAGATGAGTGCTATGAATGTTATTTCAACACATACCCTAACTAAAACCAACCTCCAAATTGAGCCTCATCTTAAACCCCTTCATGTCAACTAGATAAATTACACGTTTCTCCCCATCAACAAATTATGTTTAGTTCTTTTCTAAATAAGAAATCATGATGATCAACTTTGGAGTGATGCCATCCACATAAACATTACTCATATTCTTTTAAGAAGACCTTGATTGTATGATATGAATGTTATACACTACTATAAAAAAAACTACTTTCATCTTCAAATATAATAATCACACAATCAAACTCATGCCCAAAAAACTTATAAATAATATACCGTCCATTACACCCTATAAGACAACTTCTCATGATCTTCAATTCAAGCTCGCTCCTAAAAAAGGTGCCAAAATCTAGGTAATAGTTATATGAAATTTTATTAGAAGAGATAACACTATTATTTCTAATCCTAGTTTTAGTATATGCCCCTTAAACCCATCCATAAAGAAACTTTTAGATCTATGCATAATAAATTGTTTGATATGATCTTCCTTCATCTACTACATATAACAGAAGTCACCCAATGCTTTAATGAAACTCATAGATTTATTGACCCTCCACACCATTTTAACTTTAGTGATATTACTCCTCAGAAACATCATGATGTACGTATTTCACCACAAAAACATTCAATAAACATTGGATATATGCATGATTTCCAACTTTTTAACATTCCTTATTATAGGAAGACCCTGAGTGAGCATGTTGAAATTAAAAAGCAAGTTGAGAAATTACTAAAAGGAGTTTTGTTTTAGAAAGCCTTAGTTCTTGTGTTGTCCCAACTCTATTAACCCTAAAGAAAGATAGAATATGACATATGTGTATTCATAATTAGGTAATAGAAAATATATTTTCTATTCTTTGATTGTATGACATATTTGATTGAACTTAAGGGAATATTTTTTAAAATTGGTTAAAAATGATTATCATCAAATTATGATTAGACCTAAAGATGAGTGAAAAACTACTTCTAAAATCTTTAATGGGCTTTATGAATTGAATAGACCTAAATATGAGTGAAAAATAGAGTTTTGAATTTATGAATGTTAATTTTCTTCTCTTCACTTCATTTATAGAATTTCATCTAGTAGAGGAAAGGAAATGGATATTTTAAAGAAAATTTAGAGGAGAAATTATGAAAAGGTATCTTACTCAATACTTTATGTCTTTAATTTTCAAAAATAATATATGTTGAACTATTTTATATATTTCATAATTATTTATTTAGTCACATATTTTAATTGATTGTATCATTATTACATCAATGATATTATATTTCAATAAAATTAATATTTATTATGTCATCCGATTAAACCCCAATCAATCATTTAAATCGTTAAACTCTCCTTCATCTGGTTCATTGACCGGACCAATTTTCAGAACCTTACTTATAATCCCCAATAGAAACAGATATCACAATTCAAGCCCTTATGACTCAATGTACTAGCATATCAGAAAAAGAGCCCTTATGACTCCCAGTGCATCCAACACAACAGAACTTCTTCTAACATCATAACTTCTCAAAATCACACATTTAAAGCAGATAAGTGTATATATAATTGTATTTCAACAAAAGAAATGGAAATAACCAAAATACATAAATTCACATACTGCTACATTGGTAATCAACATATTCAACAACCAAGCAAAATTTCATAATTTCAGAATTTCTCTAATTACCAGGGAATATTCAGAACACTATTTGAAATTTTAAATATATCAAAAAATTATTTTTTGAGGTTATAATCATCTTTTAATTTGCTTAAAATAGCATATTTTCAAGTTTACCTAGTAGAATTTCTTAAAGAAATTACTAAAATATCCAGAATACTCATACATATAACATACAAAAAGTTACATGATGAAAGCTTAGAAAATATAAAGTTATCATCATTTTACACTTCAAATTTATAGTTTTAATTAGAAAACTCCAAAAATGTTATATTATTAAAGATTCAGGTAAACATAATGTAATCTATCTTGATCTGAACAGGTTTTTAAATTAGGTCGACAATAAGAAAAATGGCTATGCTCAAATGTAACATTTTTCTCAATAAAAATCCTCTCTCTGAGCCAACATCTCAAATGTGAGGTGAGGAGATTTGGCCAAAATAGATTTCAAGTGGAATTTGATATTTTTATAAGACATTGGCCAAGAACTGTGATGCCAAAAGATAAAGCATTGTAGTGCTCTCAATAGAGAGCATGGCATTGTAGTTCTCTTGATAGAGAGCATGACGCCATAGTGCCCCATCCAACTCCATAGCGTCTCACCAAATTTTCCCAAAATATAAAAAGCTCAATAATGCAGTGCCGCAACACCCCAAGGGAAAATTTTTCATATTGAATTTACATGCACATAGACTCTTTGGGCATGCTTCTGGATAAAATTCAGCAATTATACACTCATATATACTCACAAACCCATGCAGGGATGAAAATGCAGAAGTTTTAACACACCAACTTACAAAACGAGGTCAAAATGAGTGCAATACTGTTACAGTAAGTATTACAATATCAAACTCTTAGTTTGATTCCCTTGTGAAGAGGTCTCGTTAAGCACTCATAAAATTATTTATTTTTATTTTATTCTTTTACATATTAATTTATTTATATGATAAATTTGTCCACCCATAAAAATGAATCCAGTTCTTCCTATATTCATTAGCTATGATTCTATACATTGATGTTGGTCTAATCACATAAATATTGAAGTTTTTTTAGTTGTTATATAGATTTGCTATACTTTCTTACAATTACTTATATTATTCATATACTTATTTAATAGGATGAATTTGTATTAGTCATGTTTGATAATTGATGTGGTGAAGAGTATAACCATTATTAAGCTAAGCTTAGGTAGATAACAATTTCACTTTTGCTTACAATTTATTGTGTAGCTCATAATCATATATTTAGCTAACTTTATTATATTCACTATAAGGCATTTGATAAATAAAAAAATTTTGAAAGAAGTTTTAAAGGCATCGATTACTCACTCAATTGTGTGCCACACCCTATAGATACATCCTAGTAATTTCTATCAATAATTAGGATGCCAATAGACTATATATAAAAAGTCATGCCACTACATATTCTAAAATTGGTCATACATCTACACATTTGTAACATATGTCAGACATCGTCTATATACAGATAATGATACATGCCATCAATAATTGTCAATCATTATTAAAAAGAATACTAAAATTTACATATATTTTTATCATATTTCTCAATTTTCTCTCACTATATTCAAGGTAAGGAGCATTTGCATGGGAATGATTGATTGGATCTTATTATCTTCTATCAATTCCACATGTTTTATTCATCATGGACATATTATATTATTTATCTTACATAATTTTAATATGTTTTTAAGTTAATCTTTACCCATTCAATTAGTATCTCATTTAGTACAATAAATATCCCAAAATTTTAAATATCATATTAGTCTTTCATCTCAACTTATTCATATTATCTTTAAATTTTTTTACCCCATTTTTATAAGTTTTGACTAAAAAAACAAAAACTTTAACAATTTTGGTAACCTTTGAATCAACAATGACATGAATAACTTTAGATAAAGTGTCATATCCCAAGCATTGCACTCTGTTTGAGCTACTAATTTGAGCTATGAATTAGGTTGGACTACTAGGCCAACCCAAAATTATTAACATGCTGGCTTAATTTGAACCACCCTATCTCTTGGTGTAATAGCCTAATAAGAAAATTAATGACAAAATTTAATCGATGATGGGTTATGAGCCTTCAATCTTACTCGAGTTGACCTACCCTTTTGGGTATCATCACATAAGATAAAAAAAAAAACTAAGGCTTTATTTGGGACGTTTAAAAAATTAAAAAAAAAAAAAAAAAACTAAGGCTTTATTTGTGACGACTTTCTTATTGTTTTTTAAAGCAGTTTTTTAGTATAAAATTTAAAATTTTTGTACTAAATAATTTTTTTAAGTAGTAAAAAAATTGTTCCAAATGAAGTCTAAATTCAATTTATATTCGCTGTGTACTGGAATCATTCATAAGTAAGCCAATTTTAAATTATTGCTCATCTATCCCTCAGTTAATCATCTTCAATTATCACATCATTTGGTCAGAATCTAAACAGGGTAATCTAGGGCAGGCAATAATTAATATTGGAAAAGAAATTGTTAATAATAAAAGCATTAATGAAAAAAAAAAACCCTTTTTATAAAATATAATGTTATTAACATTAGACAATTTAGTTCCTAGTTCGAAAGAAAATAACAAAAAATTGCTTAGTGAGAGACCTCATTCAACCCACTTTAATAACAACATTAACTATTTAGCCATATAAACAATCGAGCAACCCATATTATCGAGTTTTATACAAACTAAGGCTTTATTTGGGACAGTTTTCTTTCTAATTCTTAAAGCGGCTTTCTAGTACAAAAATTTATCTTTATCACTAGAAAGCCTCTTTAAGAAGCAGTAAGAAAGCCGTCCCAAACGAAGTCTAAGTCTCACATTCTCTCACCCCATGTGTTTATCCTTGTCTTAAAAGTGTAAATCAATAAATAAGATATATTCATAGAAAAATCATAATATTATATTATAACAAACACAAAATTAGCTCACATAAAATAATCATTATATTAACATAATAAAAATATATTTGATTATCTTAACTTATATATATATATAAACCAATAGCTTCAACTCCCTAAAACCACTCCAATATTCAAGGAATCCACGGCTAGAAATCTAAGCGCAAATACACCCAAACGTAAAAAAGGGAGCGTATTCGTATCATTTTTTGCGATATAAAGGGCACTTCTTTTCAATCATTTCACGAACAGCTTGCTCGTTTGTCTCTTTTTCTCGACAAAGGCAACCTTACCTTGTTACGCAACAAAGACGCCCTGCTCTGTCCTTCTACGCAGTTGAGTGGCAAGATGAGCGAAGATGAGCAGCGACCTATCAATGATAGCAGAGCCTACGAGTTGGTGAAGAGTCTACGAGTGAGCTTTAATTCGGGGAAGACGAGAAGCTACGCCTGGAGAGCTTTTCAATTGAAGGGCATCATCCGGATGATGGACGAGAAGGAAGAGGAAATCATGAATGCGCTCCATGCCGATCTTTCTAAGCCCCGACTCGAGTCTTTTGTCCACGAGGTCTGGATTTTGGTTTTAATTTATGCTCGCTTCATTTTTTTCTTCAATTTTTTTGTTGTTCTTCTGCTTGGATCTTTCATACGAGGAAGCGTTAGTTGTGGAATCCAAGTTTCGCCGTTCTTTTTCTGAATTTAATATTTTTAATTTGATTTAACTTGGATTTTTTTGTCATGTCCTGTTTTTCTCTTCTAATTTGGGTTTTATTAGTTTCTATTTATAGTGAAATGAGTTGAGGTATTTAATGGGAAGGAACTTAAGTTTCGTTTTCCATGAGCTCATGAGATTGTAATTAGTGACTACTATTGTCTATTGGTAGGTTAATAGGCTTACTATTTGCGACATAAGAAAAGAACATTTAATGCGACATTCTAACTGCCTTACACATGAACTTATTGATCCTAATTCTTGTACTTATTATGATGGAGAGAGTTATGTGAAATTTTTTTTCGGCAATTAATTCATTACTGGAGAGTAAAATAATAATTATGGCTTATTTGGTTCCTCGTTGATAGAACAATGCTTTAGAATATGATAATTTAATTATAAAAAAAAATTACTAACTTGAAGCAATTAAATGAGCCTTAGCTATTTTCGGATTATTTAAAGCAAGACACAGTGGCATGGAACTTAAATTTAGGGGAAAAAGGAATATTTCAAATAAATGGACATCAGCTAGTGCAACATGAGTAAAAATGATCATCAAAGGTGTTATAACTTGCTACAGTGTCTAAATTTAAATTGGGTAATTACTAAATAATAGAAATAATCCAACGAAGAGAGGGTGGAATTATAAAGTGAATAGATTTTTTTTTTTCTGAAAGCCAAAAGGGATTTAATATAATTTTTAAAATTTAGGGAGCACAATTGCACCTTCTTAGGCCGATGTTGCTCCACAATTTTGATCAAGCACGAATCTCGATTTAAATATGAGTAATAAGTTTCAAAAATTAGATATGAGACCATCTGAACTCTGATTTCATCAAACTTATAGTCAAATTGATCGTCCCAGAGAGACGATTATAATGACACCAAGTTCAGTGCAATCCGGGTCTAAATGAGCCCAAATCAAAGGGCTAAAGCCTGCTAGAAAGCTTCAAAGCATTAATTGGATGACCAAATAACATTTGAATGTGACATGCTTATACTAAAAAAGAAATAGAAATTGTGCATTGCCTGTCATATTTAATGCTTGAAATCATGAGAGAGCTTAGTTTCAAAATAGAGCTCTCTCAAATTATTGAATTTTTAAATTCTTTTAGTGGTAGGAGAAGATAATTATCTATTAAATGGTTAAAGTCGTGAAAGAATGGGCAAGTTCCTTCTATTTAATATTTATGTCACAAAAAACTATTTTGATCTAGCGCGAATCTCGATGTAAATATGAGTAATAAGTTTAAAAAATTAGATATGAGACCATTTGAACTTTGATTTCATCAAACTTATAGTCAAATTGATCATCCCAGAGAGACGATTACAATGACACCAAGTTCAGTGCAATCCGAGCCCAAATCAAAGGGCTAAAGCCTATTAGAAAGCTTCAAAGCATTAATTGGATGACTAAATAACATTCGAATGTGACATGCTTATACTCAAATCGAGCAACTCGATGAGATGAATCCAACAAACCCAAGAATGCTTAATTATGACATCATTAAATGCACTTAAATACTCAATAAATGATCCATGATAAAGGGAATCGACATCGGCCATCTGTTGACCATCCGTAGGAACACTCCCAAGTTTCCTTTGATTGTTTCCATATTTACTAGTCATGCCACTTTAAAAAAATTATAAATAGACTTTCATTCTTCACATGGATGGGAGAAAAGAAGAGAATGAGAAGAGAGAACTAGTAAGAGCTCACTTGCATTTTCCAGCCGTCGCCGTTGACGACCACCACCAGCTATTACCACCGACAGCCACCATCAACATCGACGAACCTCCCTTGACCGTCGCCAGACTTCTGCCCGTTTGTTGGTCACCTCTGAATTTCATCTCGACTACCGATCGTCATCGAACTTCCGCACATTTATTGGCCGCTATCAAATTTCTTATCGACCACCGCCCATCGTCGGACCTACATCCTTTCCTTGGTAGCTACAGCACCTCTTTCGGATCTCCAACCAGCATCAAACCTTTGTCGAATATCTTCCTAATTGTTGCTATCGGAATATATGTTATTCAATAAATATTTAAAGTGTTTGCGTGAAGTTTATTTGATTCTCTAAAACATTGTATTATCATCATCCTTGAGTTAAGGGATGGTTCGACATTTGTAATATTCTTAAACATTAGTGTAATCATTTCAACTGGGTGAGGCCCCATGATTTTTTTTCCTTTTTTCATATTTTTTCACATAAAAATTATGGTGTTTCTTTGTCATCTCAATTATCTATTTGTGTTGAATTTTTGTGCATTACTAAGACATAAAATCCTTTCATTATACCACCATGAATTTCTCAGTCCGCAATAGTTTGATGCCATCTGTGGGAAACATTCCCAACATATCTCTTCAATGGTTGATAATCAATATCTCAACCAAGAACAACAAAATGTTGGTGATCAAACCCCCCCACATCCCCACCCCCCGCGGCCTCACCTTAGAGGATCTTATGCATAGGATGGAGGAACTTCAAAGTCAAGTACTTTAATTATTAGAGGGAGTTGGACAACTTAGGGTTCCATCACAATATGATGGACTTTTTTCTCCACAATATTAAAAATAATTTGGAGACAACATCAATCAAGAAGCATCAACATCCCCACAGGCTTATCAAGATTTCTCTGATATTTTGGTTCAACACATCCTCCTCACATTGTTCGGTCAACCCATAATCCTCCACCCATTGTGAAAATTTTAAATCAACATCATCTTATTGATACCCCTCAGAATGGTTTAAGAGATATAATATGAAGCCGTTCAGTAAGAATTCCCTTGAAGGAATGAAATAAATTTGCTCATCCGTGCAGCTTTCAAGAGTCTTCAGCCTTAACAAATAAAATTCTACGACATCCTATTCTGGGAAGATTCAAGCTACCAACAATTGAACCATATGACGGATCATCTGATCCCTACGAACATATTAATCAGTTTAGGACCATCATGCATATTCATCAAACTTCTGATGCGTTTCTTTAATAGATCTTCCCTGCTACTTTCAAGGGCCAAGCTCGTACTTGATTCTACTCACTCTCAATAAAAACTATCAACAACTTTACCCATCCTTGCCAGACTTTTTGTTGAACAGTGCATCGCCAATCGAAGAATTATCAAAGACTCATCTTTCTGGGATTTGTCAAAATGAGGGAGAAACACTAAAGGAATACTTCAAAAGTTTTTCTTCTAAAGCACATCAAATTTTAGGAGTAAATCCTGAATTATTAAGAGATGTTTGTCTGGGAGGCCTTCGACCTGGATCGCTCTACTCATTATTAATGCGAGAGGCAGTTCACTCATATGCTGATTTGATTAATCGAGTGGTAGTTTAAATAACCGCAGTTGAGGCCATCAGTTTTCATCAAAAATAATTTGAACAGTCATCTTTTAAATGAAAAAATTCTCAAGAATTTGATCAACCTACATAGCGAAGAAAGCAGGAGAAGTCAAAAAATGATTTTAACCAAATTCATCCAATATCACCTGAATACACTCCTTTAAATACATCAAGGGCTAATATTTTAATGGAGATTTAAAATATTTAACATCTCAAGTAACTAAAGCCCCTAAGAAATCTCAATACTGTAATTTTTAAAGTTAAAAGGGACATCAACTAAAAAAATGCTTTCAATTAAAGGTTAAAATTGAACGTTTGATTCGCCAAGAATATTTAGGTTATTATTTATAAAAGCAACTTGCAGATCATCATCCTCAAGATAGAGGAGATCAGAAGAACCGTGGTAAAGAAATCGTTGGCACTATTGACTAGAAGTACTCTCATATTGAAAATTACCTGAATGATTTAAACTTTTTGGAATTATGTATGTTTCAAAGTTTTATTTAAATTATCAATTAAGTTTTATATAACTAATGTTGCATATAAATCCTAGGAAAGTGCACCCATGAGGTAGCCTTGAAGGGAAGTTAGTGGTGGACAAGGTCCTCATTAGAAAGACTCCATGAGGGCAGGTGGCAGACAAGGTCTTCACTCATAATCCTAACAAGGTCTACGCATGAGGTAGTCTTGAAGGGAAGTTAATGGTGGACAAGGTTCTCACTAGAAAGAGCCTATGCAGGCAAGTGGTAGATAAGGTCTCCACTCATAACTCTAGGAAGGTCTGCCCGTGAGGTAGCATCAAAGTGAAGCTGGTCCTAGACAAGATCCTCACTAGAAACATTCTATGAGAGCAAGTTATTGACAGGGTCACCACTCATTCAAAGACCTTAGAAGATTAAAAGCCTCAAAAGGCACAAGTATATCAAAGATCTTAGAAGGCTTAAAGTCTCAAAAGACACATATATATATAAAATTATAGAAGGTTAAAAACCTCAAAATGTACATATACATAAAAATATCGAAGGTTAGAAGCCACATACTATATAAATTTCTTTGATCATCTAAAAACCTCAAAAGGCTAAAAGATGCATAAAGAATAAATTCCTCTAATTAAGTTTTTCTAACTGGGGGGGCAATATATCAAAATATGTCTAAAAAAATGATGAACTTTAGTTTCTTCTAAGGGCAAGTTCATAAATCAATAAAATTAGAGTATTTATTACTTCAAATAAACATCATGCTCATAAAAACATCTCAAAATCATTGCATTTGCATCAGATTCTAGCATACATTCTTCATCGTCTAAAAATTTGAATTGCAAGAAGTAAAGTGGTCTCATCAACATTATCTCGAGCAATGTAGGAGCATATGTTTGATTGGACCTTTTTTGATAAATAATTAACACATCATTCAGTAAATAAATCTTCGCCAGACAATCAGGCCTTAATAAATTTGAACCGAGAGTGTGCCGATGAACTATTGTGATCAACATAGTGTTCAATCCCCTCAATCAAGTTGTCCATTTTCTTCCTCTATTAGTATGCATGCATATTATCTTCAACAAAGTGCGACCCATCTGTCATCATCAGCTCACCACCCGAGTGCAAACATCGAATAACATCGAACCACTTCTATTAGGTTTCTATCAACATATTGCCTAACTTTTTTCCTCAAAGGACCAACTTATGATTGTTGAATATTTTCTCAAACATAAACCATCGTCGGGGTTCCACTTGTCTTATAATCTGTTGATTATTATCGGGTCTCCTCCAAGGCATTGTTGTTGTCGAATCTCCTCCCTGGTGCTAGCACAACTGAGTCGTTTCGCAATTTTTGAGAAAATTTGAATCATGAAAAGAGAATCAGGCTTTGATTGCCACCTACGCTTTCCGAGCTACCAATTCAAGGAATGTCTTGAATCGACACAAGAGAGTCAGTCTCTATTAACCGCCAACATTCCCTTTGATCATCACCTACACGCTTTGAGCTACCAATTCAAGGGAAGTCTTGAATTGGCACAAGAGATCAAATCTCTGATTACCACCAACGATCGATTTGATCACCACAAAAGATTCTTGCTGCCAATTCAGTAGAGGGGTAGGATCGACACAAGAGAAAAAGGTGATGATCGCCACTAACAATCCTTGAGCTACCAATCCAAAGGGAGAACTTGGACTGGCATAAGAGATTGTGCTCTTCCACCATCCCTTCCCCTGCCCCCAAGAGGGGTATTTATAAGAGTAGAGGAGGAGAAATGCAAGAGAAGATTGAAGTGCAAAATTCTTCATCCCATACGAGGATATTTATACTTGAAAGGGGATGAGAAGAGTCTCATGGATATAAATGAGTAAGTTTTGAAAATTTATGGAAGAAACTAACATGAATATAAATGCAAGAGTTATTAAAATTTATAGAAAAAAAGTCACTTGAATGTAAATGAGAGAGTTATGAAAATTTATGAAAGAAACTCACATAAATTCATGAAAAAGAGTTATATGAATTCATGAAGAGAGTTATATGAATTCATGGAGGGAGTTACAAGGCTTTAAATAAAAAAGTCTCTCTATCTCTCTCTTTAAAAAAAAAAGAAAAAAATTTCCAAAAAAAGAGAAAAAAAAAAGAAATAAAATAAATTGCAAAAGGGGACGCATATTTGTGCGCCCCCATCTGCGAGCCAAAGTGCGTGCGCGGGACCACCAGCATCGGCTAGGCGGCCATTTCAACCGACAAGCCTTGTTCGGCCCGATTTCAACCCGAACGGTCCAATACCAATATTTTTTAGTTCCCAGAATCATTTTTGGACATTCCGAACTCAATTTTGTCACTTTCAGAGTAAAATAAAGCCTCTACAATCAATTTAAAGCAATTTTAAGTTTTGCAACAAAATTTTTAAAAGATTCTTGTTCAAATCAAACGCCCCAGCTTCAAGAAATGTTCAATTCATATTCTAAGACGTATTACTTGGTTCACAAATTCAAGGGGAGGTCTGCTTTGGCCTCCAAATGCATACATATTGCACGATTTATTTTAATTGGTACTTTCGTTTCAATAATTTCTCAAAAACTTTAATATGTATTTTTGGGCTCGTAGAATTTTGATGTTCGAAAATAGGGGCGCGACGAATATGTTACAAAAAAAATTCTGATCACGCACTAATATCGATGTAAATATGAATAAGAAGTTTCAAAAATTAAATCTGAGATCATCTGAATTTTGATTTCATCAAACTTATAGTCAAAGTGATTGTCCCAATGAGATCATCTGAATTTTAAAAGATTCTTGTTCAAATCAACGCCCCGGCTTCAAGAAATATTCAATTCATATTTTAAAACGTATTACTTGGTTCACAAATTCAATGGGAGGTCTGCTTTGGCCTCCATATGCATATATATTACACGATTTATTTTAATTGGTACTTTCGTTTCAATAATTTCTCAAAATTTTTAATATGTATTTTGGGACTTCTGGAATTTTGACGTCCAAAATAGGGGCGCAACTGATATGTCATAAAAAAATATTCTGATCAAGCACTAATCTCGATGTAAATATGAATAAGAAGTTTAAAAAATTAAACCTGAGATCATCTGAATTCTGATTTCATCAAACTTATAGTCAAATTGATTGTCTCAATGAGATGATCACAATGACCCAATATGTGAGCCCAAATGGGCGCAAATCAAAGGGCTAAAACCTACTGGAAAGCTTCAGAGTATTAATTAGATGATCAAATAATATCTAAATGTGACATGCTTATAGTCAAATCGAGGGGATCGACGAGATGAATCCAATGTGCCCAAGAACGCCTATTTCTTACATCATTAAGGCACTTAAATACTTAATAAATGATTCATGATCAAGGGAGTCGACATCGGCCGTCCATTGGAACACTCATAACTTACTCTTGATTTTCCATATTTACTAGTTAAGGCATGACACTATAAAAAAAACTATAAATAATCCTTCATTCATCACATGGAGGGGAGGAAAGAGGAGAAAAAGGAGAAGAGGGAACTAGTGAGAGCTCCATTGTATTTTCCAGCCATCGTTGTTGATGACCACCATCAGCTATTATCATTGGCAACCACCGTCACCACCTACTAACCTCCGTCGACTGTTGCCAGACTTATGCCTATTCGTTGGCCTCCGCCGATTTTTTTCTTGACCATCGACTGTCACCAGACTTATGCCCATTTGTTGGCTGCAGTCGGATCTCTTACAGACCACCGCCCGTCGTTGAACTTACATCCTTTTGTTGATAGCTACCGCACCTCTTCTGGATCTCCAACCAACGCCGGACCTTTGCCAAATATCTTCCTAATTGTTGTTGCCATAATATCTGTCATTCAATCAATATTTAAAGTTTCTGCCTAAAGTCTAGTCGATTCTCCAAAATATTGTATTCTCATCATCCTTAAGTTACGGGACGGTTCGACCTTTGTAATATTTTTAAATATTAGTGGAATCATTTCAATTGGGCGAGGCCCCATAGTTTTCCTCTTTTTTAAGATTTTTCACATAAAAATTTTGGTATTTCTTTGTCATCTCAATTATTTGGTATGTTCCTTTCGTATTAGCCTCAACATGATAAAACTAACCCCCATTAAACGCATAGTGGTTTCCCATACTTCTGGTTTCCCCTTCTTCAACTATATTAGCAAAAACACTCATCTCTAAGCTGTTTATGAAATGGCCCTCCACATAGCTTATTCGTATTCTCCATTTCATCTTTCCTTGAAGCTAACTCTCTCCTAACTCCATATGGCCTGACCATTACTGTTCTTGTTCTTGTCAACTCAACAAAAATGTTTAATTTTCCCTCGAGATGTAACTCATTCTCAGATAGATTATACTCCCTTGAGCTTGGAATGGATTGATGGTTATTTCCTTGAAGCTAACTCTCTTCTAAAATAACATGCTTAGAATGGATATAAGTATAATTATTTTTATGCTTATGGTTGAGCACCCAATTATCCTACATCCATTCCTATGCCTCATTCGGCTTAAGAATTCCATTATCCTAATCCTTCTTTACTCCATGAACTGGTTCAAAAATTGTCACATACACACCTTTCTTAAATAGGCGTGTCAAAATAGTTAAAAGGATGTAACCATAAATTCTTTCAAGACTATGGAAAAGCCAAAGTAAAAGTACTAGAACAACAACAACAACACCATCAAGCCTTCATCCTGTTGCGTGTGGTTGGCTACATGAATCTGTTTTTTTCAATGTGTCCTATTAAGAGTCAAATTTTCATTTAAATCTAACAAAGCCAAAGTAATCTAACAAAGCCAAAGTAAAAATATATACAATTGAACAGAACAACCATAAAACTTTCTTATAGTGCTTTGATCTAAAATAAATTGCTCACACTGGATAAATTAAAAAACTAAAATTATAGGAAGAAACTAAACAAACTAACTAGTACATGAAATAAAATACACAAACACAATTTTCTGCATGGTTTGAGCCCCAATTGATTTACACATCCACACCTTAGCCTCATCTAGCTTAGGATTCCATTACCCTAATCCTTTCTTCACTGCTTGAGTGTTATATTTACTAAAATTATTAGGTTTTCATATTAATATTTATTAAGAACTTATAATATTGATTTTTTTGATAGATCCGTATTATGGAGAATATTCTCTTTTATTGTACTTTCTTTATTGCTCTATTTTTTTGTCTTTATAGAAGTATGTTCGTACTAGTATTAGATTCATTCAAATAAAGATGTAATCTTTTAGGTTTTCTATCATAGCATCAATGCCTTTCTCTTGCTCTTGCGTCTCATAATAAACTCCAAAGTCTTTAGTTCTAGTCAGTTATCCTTGCATTATACAAATTCTTAATGCTTTTTGTTGTAGCATTAAGAGTTTGTAGAAGAGTGTTAGAGCTATTAGAGTTATTAAATTATCATATTAATACTAACAATACTTAATTTTTATTAAAAATTTATTGTATTAATTCGTGTAATATATCCTCATTATGGAGGATATTCTCCTTTAGTCTACTTATTGTTCTATTTATTTGCTTTTATATGAGCATTCTTGTACAAGCATTAGATTCATTCAAATAAAGATGTAATCTTCTAGGTTTCCATCAACAAGAAGGTGGAGAAACTGTTACAAACATCTCTTTTTCTAGGTGAATGCAACCCAAAGGTGCTACAAACATGTAACCTCTAAGTCTTCCTAGACTTGGCAAAATCTAAAGTAAAAAATAAATACTATAAAATGAAGAGCAGCTACAACTTTTTTGCGATACTTTGTTCTAAAATAAAATGCTCACAATGGATAGATGAAAAATAAAATTAGAGCAAGAAATAAACACAATCACAAGTGTATGAAATAAAAGGTATGAACACAAGATTTTTTACATGATTTGTCACCCAACTAACCTACATCCATCCCTTAGCCTCACCCAGCTTAGGATTCAATTACCCTAATACCTTCTTTGCTCCATGGGCTGACAGAGAAATTATCACAAACACACCTATCTTCTAGGCAAGTGCAACCCAAAACCATTACAAACACTAAAGATTTATTACGTATTGCTTCTACGTGTGCAATTTTTTCTCTTTATCCATCTGTACATGGGATCTATGCGCAAGCTAGGATGTTTATCTCATTTTCTAAACTGTTAATTTTTCTATTACACAGCAAGTTCTATATTACTAAAACATTAAGATTTCTTTTCACTATGAGAGGCCATTTTGGGTCCCCTGATTTTTTTTTTCCTATTGCAGATTTCATTGGCAAAATCTACTTGCTCGTTGGCTCTAAAAGAATTGCAGCAATGGATGAAACCCGAGAAGGTAATCACTTCTTGGATAGAGCTACATTTTTTAGAATGAAAGCAAGATGTAGCTTTTGTTTGTGTTTCTGCGTTCAACCAAGTCTCGCTGACACTAACTGCTGAAATGTAACACGCATGCAGGTGTCGAGTATACTAACAGCCTTCCCCTCATCAGCAGAGATTTTACCAGAGCCCCTGGGTGTTGTGCTGATTATTTCAGCTTGGAACTATCCTTTCTGTATGTTGCTGATACTTGACATTTAAATCAAATAAAAATAGTTTATGCATGATCAACTTATTCTTATTGTGTGGTTTTTTAATTTTGGCATAGCTAGTGCAGTTCACTTTCGTGCTCCTTAGTTACTTTTCTTTCATTTTTTACATAACGTGCTGATTGCTGAAATTTCAGTTTGACTTCACATGCTTCTAATGAGTACAACTATTTTAGAATTTCTTTTTTAACTCCACTCCTATTTTTATGGTGGTTGTTTGGATTCAACTTAAAATTGATACCATTGTTTATGGCCTAGGTAATTTATCATTTACGGATATCTTTATGGGTCTCAGTTACTCTTTTTTAACTTGTCTTGTTTTTCTTAGCATTGTATTTTTGTCATTTTTGTGCAATGACTCCCAGTATGGAGAAAAAGGTAATGCAAAAGCGAATTTGAAAATTAATGGAGTGTTTCTGTCATTATTTAGAGAGGGAGCTGCTAGCACTATGGCAAAACTAAAGCTCTGTTATACTGGTAGTTACATTGGCATTTATTAAGAGGTTTGATGAAGAATTATAGAGAAAATAAGGAGGATCTACATATGATATTTATTGATTTAGAAAAAACATATGATAAAGGTCCAAGAGAAGTGCTATGGAGAGTTCTTGAAAAGAAAGGAGTCAATAATGTTTATATTCAAATCATTAAAGATATGTATGCAGGAGCTATTACTTGTGTTCAAACACAAGGTGGATTGTCCAAGTATTTCCCTATTTCGGTTGGGTTACATCAAGGATCAGCCTTAAGCCCATATCTTTTTGCTTTAGTCATGGATGTTCTCACTAGACATTTGCAAGAGGATGTACCTTGGTGTATGCTTTTTGCTGATGATATTCTTCTTGTTGATAAGACTAGAGAGGGAGTTGAAGGTAAACTTGAATTATGGAGGTCAACCTTAGAGTCTAAAGGTTTTTGCTTGAGTAGATCTAAAACGGAATATATGGAGTGTAATTTTAGTAGTAATAGACCTAGTGAGGGGATTATGACTTTGGGAGATCTAGTCATTAATAAGAGTACATGTTTTAGATATCTTGGATCTATTGTTCAGAGTGATGGTGAAATTGATGGGGATATTATCAGCAGAATTCAAGTTGGATGGTTGAAGTGGAGGAATGCATCGGGCTTGGTATGTGATAGAAATGGAAGCCTCAAACTTAAGGGAAAATTCTATAAGATGGTAGTGAGGTCTGCAATGCTTTATGGTGCCGAATGTTGGCCTTTAAGAGAGAAGCATAATACTAAGTTAAGTTTGACAGAGATGAAAATGCTCAGGTGGTTGAGTGGCTTTACCCTTAGAGATAGGATACGAAATGAGCATATACGTGGAAAGGTTGGAGTAGCTCCAGTAGAAGATAAGATTAGAGAAAGTCGCCTTAGATGGTTTTGGTCACATAAAACGGCGGCCTTGTGATGACGTCCCGGTTAGGAGAGTAGAGGTATTAGATTTGACTTATGTTAAGAAAGGTAGGGGTAGACCTAAAAAGGCTTGGTTAGAAAATATTAGGAATGATCTTTCTTTATTAGATTTAAACGAGAATTTGACTTTTAATAAAACACAATGGAGAAAAAGGATTCATGTAGCCTACCCCACGTAGTGGGATAAAGGCTTGATGTTGTTGTTGTTGTTGTATATAAAAATCAATTCTTCATTTTAATTAATACATTATGATATTTGGGGAGATTTTAGTGTTCATGGCAGTTCTGGTGCTTATTACTTAACCATTGTTGATGGCTTTTAGCACTGTAGTGGGATATTTCTAATGAAACACAAGTTAGGAGTCCAATCATTCTTGAAAAATTTGGTCGCCTTTCTCACCACACAATATAACACAACGGTCAAGCAGTTACATAGTAATGGCTCACGACTTGCTTATTGTTACACAACCTCCTTATTCTCTTTTTAAAGTTTTTTGCAACCTTTGTTTTGCTATAACGTGTCTCCAAATAAACACAAATTAAATGTTCAATCTAAGCTTGTCATAATTGTTTTTTAATATTCTTTTGGGAAAAAAGAGCTATAAATTTTTTATCTCAAATTAAGGATCATTTGATATCAAGGTAAAAAATTTAAATGGTCCTCATTTTGTGGCAAAATAGTTTCTTTTGGGAAAAGGGATATTGTTCAATGAACACATTTTGCTTTAAAAAATTTCCTAACTTTAATGCACATACATCCAATTCTGATCATTACTCATTTATGAGTTGGATACAAAAGTTTATACTTTCTCTAAAACCCTTACTTTCAATGAGCTAAATAATCAATCCACTAACTCAGAAATATGTAATCCACCTCTTCGTTCTTGACACCAACCAACATATTTGAATGATTATGTCTGCAACACCACCATTTCTAGCAATCACTCGCATTTAAAAATTCCTTGTGCAAAAGGGTACAGAACATCCTTTGTCTCAAGTTGTTTGTTATGACCAACTATCTACTTGTCATAAATCTCGTCTTAACTCTTGATTTCAAATTTGAGCCTAGTAGTTTTTCTCATGCAATTGAAGTCCCAGAATGGAGAGAAGCAATGATGTCTGAAATTGACGCACTAGTAATACATGGGCAATAACCAGTTTACATACTAGGAAGTGGCCAATTGATTACAAATGGGTCTATGGAATTAAGAATTGGACTGATGACGCTAAAGACCCCGTCTCACCAAAATTCTTCCTGGAATTGAGTAGCTCACTCATCGCAAGTAATTTTTCTATGCCAACAGAAGTATTGTTTGGACATTCTCAATGATATGGGGATATTGGAATGTCATCCAACAAAAATACCAATGGAACAAAATATGAATTTTGACTTTGAACATGGGGATCTTTTTTCATATCTAGTTATATACTGTTGTTATCTGATAGGAAGATTGCTTTCCTTAACCATCACTCGGCAAAATACTTTGTTTGCTATCTACATACTCAGTCAATTCCTGCGAGCTCCCCATAAAACTCATATTGCTGTTGCATTGCAAATTTTGAGGCACTTAAAAGTGCATCCTGGTAAAGGAATTCTCCTTGCTAGAGGTACGGCACGTCTTTAGGCCATCCCTATGTTTTCCAATACATCTTGCCATCCTTTAGTTGGTGCAGCATGATATTGTGTCAAGCCAGAGAATCTCTAAAGTTGCCCATGTATTGATTTTCTAGTGTATTCCATATTTTGGATTTGCTAATATTTTTCGACACATTGGAGAAAAAGAATTCATGTAGCCAACCCCACATAGTGAGATAAAGGCTTGATATTATTGTTTTTGTTGTTGTTGTAATATTTTTCGTCAATATTTACTTTGTGAAAATAGTCATTGGCTTGTATTTCTTCTCTCTTATTGAGAATCAGAATTATGCCCTGCTAAGAATTACCGAATGAATATCATTTTGTTTTCACAGATAGGATTGAACTTGAAGTTATTTATACATATAATTTAGATTAAAAAAAAATCCTACATGAAATTTAGATTTCTTAGGGGTCTTGATGTACTATACAATTTTTTTTTTTTTACTGTCATAATGAATTTACTTTATTTATTTTCTTTCTTCCTAGTGCTCGCTATTGATCCTGTCATAGGAGCTATTGCAGCGGGTAATTCTGTTGTCCTAAAGCCATCAGAAATTGCTCCATCCACATCAGCTTTGTTTGCTAGATTATTACCGAAGTATATAGATAACTCTTGTATTAAAGTTGTTGAGGGCACTGTTCCTGAAACTACTGCACTTTTGGAACATAAATGGGACAAAATACTTTATACAGGTTAGTTCGTTACCTGTTATGCACTTTTGGAAGTACTCTCGAAAAAATGTTTATATACCGAGGTGTTTTATGCGCTTGTTTTATTCTTTGCTCCACTTTTTGGAGCAAAAATTAATTATTATCTTTATGTTTTTTTTTTTGGGTGAACTTTTGTCCCTTTGTTTTTCTATTATCATTCTGGATTTTGGCTCATAAATCTGTCATTTCTGTTACTAGATATGCAGGGCTTAGAATGTGGCATGGCTTTTTATAATAGCTTATTAGTTATTTTTTGTGCCTCACTTTTTTACGTCAACAATTCATCCAAGATGAACGAGTGATTAATGTAGCATAATTTGGGTTTTCATTCCCAACGGAAATGCAGCTTCGTGAATTTAACCATCTGGGAATTATATTGACAATGAAAATGTCTTTTCTTTTAAAATTTTACTGTCAAACTTGTTGATGTAGAAAGATCTAGATCATTGATCTTAAAAATTTTACTTGAGTTGTAAATGTTAAGTCTCATGAAAGTTGATCTAGTCAAATTACACTTTTGCTGTTGCTCTGACTGAGCAGCTCCATAAATACATTGAGAGTAGGAATTTTTTCATATTCTTTAAGTAATGTGCAGTTACAAAACATTTAAATTTTGTTTTCTTGATATTGGGACAACATATTTGGGTAGTATGAATACAAATATCCTGTTCTATTTTCTGGCCTTCCTGCGGGATGCAAGCATTTTTCTCTTGCTTTAAGCCTTACAAACATACATTAACATCATCATATTGTTAGGATAATGATGAAATTTTGAGTAAAATCAAATTAAAATGAAAAATGAATACACAAAAGATTAAAATAACCAGTTACGTAATTCAGTGATGTTTACCTACGTTCACGGCTGCATAGAGATCAAATATTTTACTAAACTTTAAAAGACTATTACATCAAATATTTCTTTTCATACAAATAAAGTTATCACTTCTCTATATCAATGATTGAGAGGAAACATAGTCACCTGCTGTGAAAACATTAACTGAATGTGGAGAAAGAACATGTTCTATTGCTGCCTTTCTTTCTTGGTTGTGTGAGTTTTTCCTCTTTTTTGTCTTCTCTTTAATATCTTCTCACTATTGTGGCTGAAAGCTTAAGCCACTATCTCCTGCTTCCTCTCCCTCCCTATTTTTCATATTTATTTGTAGCTGTGGGATGCTTAAATGCAATGGAATTATTAGCTAGTAGTTTAAAGATGGTAAGGAGCAAACTTGAATTTATTAGGTTGATGATAGTATATATCATAATGTAGATACGTAGAGAATATTTGGTATAAATTTTAGGAGTTAGGTAGACGATGGTAGATAAAAATCTTGTATGAACTAGGCAAATAAATTTATCTTAACAATTTAACACATACTATTGATTTAGCATCGACCTACATGCCAAACATTTGCTTAGATTTGATCTTTATGTCTAGAATTTTGTTTAATGTTGGGAATAGGCTAAACCTTAATCAAACATAGAGAAAGAAAAGAAACTCAACACATAAAATATGAAATTTTATATAGGTTCATCCAATTTATGGCTAGGTCTTTTTGTTATTGCTATCAAGTTTACTGTCGTTTGATTTGGGAGACTTTTAATTCCTTTAATTCTCCATAAAGATTGCCTCACCCTTTATAAGAAAGACCGCCTCATCCAAAAATTCAATGAAATTCCAAGAAATTTTTTAATGAAATAACTAGAGAAAATTGAATACCTTTTGGGAACCCCAAACTCCCGAGGGGGGGGGGGGATGCTCTTTGCCCCCTTTGAACTCTCTTGACAAATTTATCGTGGACTAAATATATGTAGCACATGTTCTTCTTAGAACAAAAATTACTCTCAGAAACTTAACATCAATGGTAAAATTTCATTGCATGAAATGCTTGAAAATAATTCATGAAATTGAGTTATGTCATTAGGTTTGGCGATGCTGAAGAGGATAAATGATCTTAAATTTCTCTCTATTATTTCAGCTTCCGGTCTCATATGTTTCTCTAAACTCCTCAGGAAATGCAAAAGTTGGACGCATTATTATGGCTGCAGCTGCAAAGCATTTAACTCCTATAGTTTTGGAACTTGGTGGAAAATGTCCTGTTGTTGTGGATTCCAACGTTGACTTAAAAGTAATCCTCAGAATGTTCATAAACAAAAAATTATACATTTTATTAATCTTGGATTCTGAGATCTCACCATTCAAAATTTCTTTTCAGGTTGCATCAAAAAGGATTGTTGTTGGCAAGTGGGGGTCCAACAATGGTCAAGCTTGCATCGCACCCGATTATATCATTACAACAAAATCTTTTGCTCCACAATTGGTAAGAACTTTCTCAAACCAGTAGCTTAAATTTTCAAGAAACAAAGTATATGTTATCAACAATAATTACACTGAGAGGAGGATAACCCACTTCAAAAAAAAAAAATTCTCAAATTAAAAAAGATAAACTTTAAAAAACAGTTTAAAATTCTAAAAATAAAACACCAATGTGGGATTCTGGATGAAGCCTCTTTCCGTTGCTGTATTTTTACCTTTATTTTCGCATTTGATAGGTGGACGCTTTAAAAATCTCTCTCAAGTCATTCTATGGGGAGAATCCTATGCAGTCTGAGGATCTATCTCGTATTGTGAATTCCAATCACTTCGCACGCATAATAAGGCTTCTAGACGATGAGAAAATTTCAGGAAAGATCATTCATGGTGGAGAGAGGGATGAGAAGCTTCTGTATGATTTTGTTCTTTAATTTTTTTATATTTACTTACTTCTGACTATGTCACAACTTAGTCACTTATTTTCATGATGTAACAGAAAGATTGCTCCTACTCTCCTATTAGACGTTCCAGATGATTCTTTGATAATGCAGGAGGAGATCTTTGGTCCCTTGCTTCCTATTGTTACTGTAAGATATTATCAAACTATTCTATGCATGCTTTGTTACTGCATTACTAATTCTTTTTGCCTAAGAGAAATCACAATTGATCGGCCAGGTTGACAACATAGAAGAGAGTATTGACTTGATAAACTCAAAGCCAAAACCTCTCAGCGCTTACCTCTTCACAAAGAACAAGAAATTGGAAGAAAAATTTGTCAGAGCTGTCTCTGCTGGTGGTTTGCTTATCAATGACACAATCATGCATGTAATCTTTTCACTCCAATTCATAAAATTACTATCAGTTTCTTATTTTGATTGAAACCCTAAACTTTGTACCAAAATCTCACCAATTTGAGATTTATTTCCTGCAGTTTGCGAATCCTAATCTGCCATTCGGAGGGGTAGGAGAGAGCGGAATTGGTGCATATCATGGCAAATTTTCATTTGATGCCTTCAGCCACAGGAAGGCTGTTCTACACCGGAGCTTTGGTGGGGAAGTATCTGCAAGATATCCTCCTTATACAGCACAGAAACAGAAGTTTCTAAGGGCTCTTCTTTCTGGCGACATCATAGGTGTCATTCTAGCTATCATTGGCTTTCCCAGGTCTTGATTATTAGGTCTTTTTTGTCTTGGGAAGACATTTGCAGAGGCTCTAATCTTATTGAAAGGTCGTTGGAACGTATATCATAATAGTCATTGTGCATGATTGTATCCTTCGTGTGTGGTATCTTTGGTACCATTTTTGTAATAAACATTGCCAGTTTTTAAATATTTATGATTACAATAATTCTGAGATTGTTCATATGATTTTCAGAACATTAGCGGTTTTCTTAAAAGTTGTTGACATATTGGGTTTCTACTGAAGGGAAAATTATTCTGTGTGAATGTCGAACGTCGTCCGGAGACCAACTAGAATATGTCATATCAACCCTGCTCGTTACCCGGCTCAGTACTGCTCGGTACCGCTGACATGACTGCACTTGATTCACCTCCGGATGTAGAGCTGTGTCCTGCGTTTGCACAGAATAATTCCTCTTACTGGAGTGGGTAAAGGGGCTCCATTAACATGTGTTATTGACCCCTTAAGTGGCAAAAGGTTGGTCTCGAAATAATACTTTTTAGTGGGTCTCCACAAAAGTTAATGGTAATGGATATTTTAAAAATAGATTTTAATTTTAAGTGTGTCCAATTATAAATTCATTAACTAAATTAAATATTTTTTTTTTTCTAAAGAATTTAAATTTGAAATTACTTAATATTTACCTTGCCTATTCAAATGGAAAGATTATTAGAATATATACTCATGTTATTTTCAAAATTAAAAACCACTTCATTGCAAAACCCTTGTGCATTTGTGCCTCAACTATTAAAAGCTTTCTTGGAGAAAATTTATGAGGAAAGCCTTAATAAATTCAAGGAAAAAAGAAAGATAAGTGTTCGACCTTCATCCCATAAAGTTTAAATTACTCTTATGTCACTTGTTCTATAATTTTATTATAACATATTTGATATCTTATTTTGTATAAATATTTTATAAGATTTGTAGTATAAGGTGATAGTTGTAGTCACCACAAAATCATTAAACTTTTAAAAGGTGCTTTTTAAGAGATTATTGACTTAGGTTTAGAGGACATGTTTTTGCCCATAAAATGGTGAGAGGGTTTACTTTTCCTTGAAGAAAATAGAGTTAAAGGGATAAATTCCCATGAAAAATGAGATTGTAGAGGCTTCATCTTCTATGTAGAGATAAGGAGAGTTATAGTGATTGTAGAAATACTAGCTCACTTATCACACTTAAAAGAGAACTTTCGCTCTTCTAGTTGAACTACATAGATATAGATCTTGTATATCTTGCTCTATGATTTAGATTTGTATTCATTAAACATTCTTTTTTATCTTTATTTTTCTTTAATTATCACTAGTATGCTTGATAATTATTCACTTCACTCTTTACGTAAATTCACTTATGTCCACATAATCTATTTTATTATGTCAAAAAAAGTAACACACTTTCTTTGTAATTTAGATTTAAACTTATTAAACAAATTTTTTATCTTTTTATGCAAAATGATTGTATATTCCTTAAAGTAGAAAAAAAGTAATTATGCTCCTAAGTTAATTATCACCATTGTGGTTAATTGTTATTCATTTACACTATTGGTATAAACTCATTCATATCCACATAATCTATTTTATTATGTTAGAAAATGTTATACATTATTTTGTGTTAAGGTAGCAAAAATTCATTATTGCATCGTTTGTGTCTAGTAACTTTGGTTTAAGCAAATTTTTTGTAATGAACATTGCAAGTTCTTAAATATTTATGATTCAAATGATTGTGTGCTCAAATTAACTTTGTTGCAAGCTATTGTTCTTGTAATTTCCAATATATTAACTATTTTCTTAAAAGTTGTTAACTTAGTGGGCTTTTGTTAAGTTTAATGGACTTCTATTAAGGCTAATTCATTTCAGATGGCTTTCTTACTTTAAGAAGCAATAAGAAAGCCGTCTCAAACGAAGCCTAAGTGGTTAATGGAGCTTGCTAACATGTATTCTTGATCCATTAATTGGCAAAAAGTTGATCTAGAAATCAGATTTTTTAGTGGGTCTCCACAAAAGTTAAAGTGTTTTCATAGAATTTAATGGATATCGGTTAAACTATTTTTAGAAATATATTTTAATTTTAAAACTAACCAATTCTAAATTGATTACCTATCTTAAATGTATATATTACTTTACATGTTGAAGAGTTTGAATTTAAATTAAGTACATATTTACATTGCCTAATCAAATTCAATGATAATTAAAATATATACTCATGTTATTTTCAAATTTAAGTATACCTAATTAAAATGCTCTTCATTGCAGAAGTCCTAATGCATTTGCGCCTCCATTATTAAATCTTTCTTAGAGAAAATTTATGAGAGAAATTTCTATAAATTCAAGGAATAGAGAAAGTTAAGTGTTCAATCTTCATCCCATCATAGATCAAGTTTAAAATTAGTGGAGTGAAGGACAATGAGTACTGTAGAAATTTTAAGTGACATATTGCCATGTAAATTAGATTTATATTCATTGAACTTTTTTTTTCTTTATTATGCTTAAATGATTGTATTTTGATTAAAGTAAAAAGGTATTTATTCTCTTGGATTATGATAATTATCACCATTATGCTTAGTAGTTATTCACTTACACTCTTGGCATAAATTCGCTTATATCCACATAATCTATTTTATTATCACAAATAAAGTTATACACTTATCTGTAATTTATATTTTTATTTATTAAACTTTTTTTTTGTATCTTTGATGATTGTATATTGATTAAAGAAAAAAGATGTTTATGCAGTTTAAGTTAATTGTTACCATTATTCTTAATAATTTTTCGCTTACACTCTTGGCATAAATTCTTATATCCACATAATTTATTTTATTAGACCAGAAAAATTTGCAAATGAATTCACCCCCTCTCCCTTCTTAGTTTGTCTTGATGCAACACAATATTTTAGTTAAGATTTTGCCCAGCATAATAACTAGTGTGTGTGATCAAAAGATTCAAACCATGACCAGATAAGACTTACCAACTAACTTGTTTTAGTGATCAAATTAAAATTAGTCTTGTATTACTAACTTGTTGGATTTAAAAAATTAATATTAAAATTTTTGATACATTATTGAGAATATATATGAATATCAATATAATCTTAAAAGGTAGAAATTTATGTGAGACATATTTATAAAGAGGTGAACTTATATATGGTCTAAATAGATGATTTATTTGAAAACTAATTATGGTGATATGCTCTTGGTTAGTCACATAAGATCTACTTATATTTATTTTGATTCTTTTTACTAGGTAAACCATCACATGTTGATGTTTGTAAACCTATCATAGCCTAAGGTCAATCCTAAAACCAAGCCTTAACCCACTCAGCCAATTAAAGTGCTAACTCAATTTGGATATAGATGAAAATGTATGTCAGGATGAGTATACAGGATTAGGCTCACTAATCATCTTACTAGGATTCAAGTATTTAAATTTGACATAAACAATTGAAATAGAAACATTCTAAGTATTTAGAAGTGCTCATAATTCAGAGTATATGCAAATAGAACTTGCTCAAATAATAAGATCTCTTTGTGGTTGTGGTCAACAATGAAAGAAATTTGTTTCCTTGATTTGGATGTAATAGACTATATATTTAGGTAAATATGATATGCCTAAGTAAGAAAAACTTATTGAATGTGGCATACCAAAATATCTCCTAAGAGTGGAGTTCAGGCAATTGAACAGACTAAGCTTGGTTCTAAATTATTAATGGATGATATATGATATATCTAAGTTTAAATGATAACCAAAGAATAAATGGTCCACTTGTACTTTAGAGTGTATACATAGATCAAAACTAAGCAAAAGGAGGAGTAAACGATGCTCAAGGTTTTAATGTAATTTAGACCTTGAGATGTAATGCATGTACGCAACCTATTCGATAACATTTTGTTGATAAAAATAATCACAAGATGTGATTTGAGAAATGTGACAAACTATGTCATCAAAAATAATATCTTAGAATGATCCTGAACTAGGTGAAAGGATTGCCTTCATAAATCATAGGGATGAATACATGAAATGTTATTAATGCAGTTTAAGTATATGTTTTTCACATATTGATCAACTTGTCAATCATAAATAGATTGGTGAATACATTTGTACTCAAATGTGTAAAGTTAGCCTTGGCCTAAATCAATCAAGTGTTAGCTTAAATTATTGAGATTAAATATAAACTGGGTGCAATATGTGTATAATAAATGACCCTATATTGATTTATAATTCAATGTACATAAAGATCATAAACATCCAAGGAATTGAACCAGTCAGGTCAAGTCAACCTAAATGAAATGACTTGATTTGATTAGTGAGCAATACAAGTTTGTGTATTGATATGTTGTACTAAGAAAATTGCTTAGATACCTCAATCCAAACTTAATGAACATTATGTTAATAGGGATG
>NW_021319551.1:1781148-1819425 GCF_001605985.2 Dendrobium catenatum
GGGGTGAGGTGTAGAATCCAAGTTTGTTGTTGGTGAGGCTTGACTACCTTTCTTTTTAGCATACCCCCGAGTTGTATTTTTAAAAATTTATAAATCAATAAAATAAGCTCTTTTATGTATTGTTGTTCATGCATCATTTCCATCATATAAGTAGTTTTTATTTTCTGTAAGCATGTTATAGAACATTAAATTTAAATTCTCTAAATAATAATCTCTTAATTCTCAGGGCAGAACTTACCAAATCCTACATACATACAGTGATTGTTGTGTTTAGGACTGTTAGCTTGCAGCTCACTCTAGGTAAGTATAAGTCCAGATTGTATACACCTCTCTTTATTCAAATATGAATTCCAAATCTTACTCCATAATTTATAATCTAAAGCTTGTACACTGAAATAAAAAATGGCCCAATTATCTATTTAAATTTATATGAATTTCAAAAATCTTTAGCCTTTACTTTAATCAAGAGTGTTCTCTTATGAGATGTAATTAATTGGAAAGGTTTTCCCCTGTAGGGAGTCTAGAACCCATAATAAAATGAACCATATCTTAGTTTCTTTCTAAGATATGGGGAAAATCTGTGAACATGGACTTTTTCTTTAAATATTATATTTAATCTAATAATCAAAATATGATTAGATATTCTATTTTCCTTTGTGGTGAATCAAATATCTTTTATGTATTTGATTATGAAATTAAATTTTATAATTTATTTTCTAATTAGAGCATTAAAAGAATATTATATTCATCTCTCAAGATGCATTGTATATTCCATATGATGTATTGTATTAGAAAAGTAAATTATAGTTTCTCTTTTTAATTCAATATTAGAACCTATATTTACCCTGTGAGACGTATAATGTTAAGCTATGCAAATTTGAATAAAAAACTACTAAACATATTTAAAAGAAAATTAGTGCAAAAATAAGTACATAAAATTTTAACCACAAATATGTTAAAGTCAATTGAAGAAATATTAATAGTTTATCCACAAAATTTTATCCACAAAAAGGAGTGGGTACCCTCTGAGACGTATAATGTTAAGCTATGCAAATTTGAATAAAAAACTACTAAACATATTTAAAAGAAAATTAGTGCAAAAATATGTACATAAAATTTTATCCACAAATATGTTAAAGTCAATTGAAGAAATATTAATAGTTTATCCACAAAATTTTATCCACAAAAGGAGTGGGATAGAAGACGAGCAGAGAAGGCCAATTACTCTGATGGACATTGGAAGAGAAACGTTATTGATCCAAGATTGAGGATTTGTAAAGGTAATTACTGTGACTGGAAGTCTATTTGCTGCACTGGAAAGATCCTTGGTATGTAAATGGCAGCTCTGTAATAAAAAAAACATGACAAAAAACGACGTGGTCTCTGATCTGTGTATCTTTCCTCACATTGTTTCCAATAATGTTGGCGGTCTGTATAATCCACGAGATATTCATATAAAGACATTTTTTATTTTATATAGAATTTAGTATGGTACTAAAAGACTGAAAAGGATACTCAGTTCTCCTTTATCTTTCCTCACATTGTTTCCAATAATGTTGGCGGTCTGTATAATCCACGAGATATTCATATAAAGACATTTTTTTGTTTTATATAGAATTTAGTATGGTACTAAAAGACTGAAAAGGATACTCGGTTCACCTTTATTATAGAACAGCATTCATATCATTATTTTTCGATCATCTAACATATGAACTTCATAGATCTCTTCCTCGTTGTTATCATCGGATTCAACTTCCCCATATGTGATTGCACAGTAAATCTCCTTTTAGGGGTACTTTGTTCACTAAATATGAGGCCTCTTCTTATATGGGTATCACTCTTCCATGATATGAGAGGACTTTTCTGATATCATAACTTTAAAAACAGATGAGTTCATCATTTAGTTATATCAACATGAACTCGTCTCTACATCATTCTTTGAACTTTTTTGGGATAATACCTAGGCATCATCGTAGGAATTATCTCTCTAGAATCAATAAGCTAGATAAGCCAGTCAAAATCCTCTTCTTAATGTTCTCTAAATTTGTAAAATAAACTCCCTAGTCTGGTGTTTTTACTTAGAGGAGGTGTGTAAAACGTCTTAAGCTCCTCGACAATATGACCCACGCGAGGGATAATTTTTTTGGAGGTGGAGGGAGAGGCATGACCACGAGTTTTCTCTCTGAGATTGACAAGCTAGCTATTTTTCTTGAGAAGACACACCACACCTTGCTCATATAAGTATACCCATAGTCATAATTAGAATCTTAGCATTCCACCTTCTTCTTCTTCCCTTTAACTAAAGACTAGCAGGTCTTCTTAGATTTGGAAGGGATGATTTCTTCTTCTTCAATGTTACTCTCATGTGGGGCATAACTTTGCATGGTTTAGACATGGTGATTGCTATGGGAAGAGTTAGCGCTGTCTTTTTTCTTCTCAACTGCTTATCATGTTTTGGTTTGGGCCGCATTGCATCATTTACATTTGACGCATTGGCTTCAAAAGAGTTCGATAGCTTTGGCTCTTTTGGAATGAAGTACTTTGAATCTTCATATATTTTTAGTTTATGAACTAGAAAGGGTTGGATATCAGCCAAAATCCTAAACTCCTCTCTATCTCTTAAGTGGTTTGCTAAGACAATCAACTTTAGCTTAGGATAGGCTGGTGGATTGGTTTGGTTTGATTGAAGGTGCCTTTGCCTAGAGGGTACCCTTGTGTGTTTGCTTACTTTTTGCAAATCTAGATGTCATATTTACTTTTTTTGTTGGCGCACTAGAGAGCAGAGTGGACGAATTCAGGATCGTGCAATTTACTTACATTTTCATTTATTTATATATAGTTTCCCACATTGCACCATCATATATGCATTTTTATATTTTGTTCTTTACATTTCTGCAAAATAGAATATATATAGGGTTAATGTATATGAGAAAGAAATGTAAATGTAAATGTTTTAAATTTTTGTGTATAAATCGAGTTGTACAGAGTCACGAGTTGTAAAAGGGTCAAATACAGCTGCATATACATATAAGTGGGGCTCCAAAAAATAATATGCTCTCCTTTGGAGGATATTCTCTTTTGAAATTTAATAAAAGACTCGAAACTCAAAGTCATAAGCAGTTGTATTTGATTATATATATATATATATATATATATATAATGTTTGTTGTCGGTGGGGCCTGACCACCATTACTTCACTATAGACCCTAGGTTGTACTCTGTAAACTTTATATTAATAAAATCACCTTTTTATATAAATTATTGTTTATGCATCATAAGTATGCGTGTAAATTTTCATTTTTTTTACAAGCATATTACATTGCAATAAATTTAAATTTCTTTAACTATTCTTTGATTTGTAGGATAGAGCTATCTAAAATCATACATTCATCAAGAATTTGTTGTTATAAGGATTGTTAGCTGGTAGCACACTATAGGCAAGTGGTAAGTCCAGATTGTATCCACCCGTTTCTTCGCATATTATTTCTTCCAATAAAATCCAAATCTTCCAACACGGGTCTAAAGTTTGACTCAGTAGGAGACTCATGAAGCTCCAGGTATTGTGAGTGATATGATTTACATTTTTTAGTATCTATGTCATATTTTATTCGATGCTGGAGCTAGACATTTATTTATTTCTAAGTGTTACATTGATTTACTACACTTTCCTTCACTTGTACTACTTAGTTCTCTTTCTGTTATCTTACCGACTTTAGATGGTATGATAACCAATATATTTTATTTTTATGAAATTGAGATTTTTTTATAAGTAGAGCAAAATTCAGTTTAATTTTATTACCCATTTTTTTCAAATGATGTTGTTTTGGGTATGGGCTAATTGAGTCAGTACGAGACTCATATTGATTGCTTAAAGAATTAAGTTACTTTATTTTTGGGTAGTGAAAGTTTTGTATTTTAAAGAGTTAGATGTGTTTTATCTTATTTGATTTCTATTATGGAAGCATATAAAAAATGGAAAGGGTTGCATCGTATTTCTAATATCAGTCCATAATATGAGTATAGATTTTGGTTGTCTTTTTGATGTCCTTATAGTACGACATTTTTTATATGTGTTTTATGAGGAGTTCATTAGTTTATCTACAAATAGATATAAAGTTTTGCATTGTTATATTTTTTGGTATGGCCCTGATATCTAAAGCTATATATAGAATGGCACCTAAGGAGCTTCAGGAGTTGAAGTTTTAACTTTAAGAGTTGGTTGATATGGTGTTTATTCATCCTAGTATGCCTCTATGGGTAGCACCTATTTTATTTTTAAAGAAAAAGAATGCTACAATATATATGTGGATTAACTATAAAGAGTTAAACAAAGTCATTATCAAGAATAAGTTTCATCTATCACAAATTGATGATCTTTTCGATCAGCTTGTTAGAACTTCTATATTTTTTAAGATTGATCTACGATCATAATATTATTAGGTGAAGGTGAGAGAGTCTTATGTGATAATGATAGCTTTTAGTATGAGGTATGAACTATGAGTTCTTAGTTATGCTGTTTAGGGTGATGAATGCATCAGCTATCTTTTTGGATCCAATGAATAGAGTTTTTAGATATTTTTTGCATCAGTTTGCTATTATTTTCATAGATGATATTTTGGTATATTTTGCTTTTAATAAAGATCATACTAGGTATTTGAAGATTATTTTGAATACTTTAAGCCAACATTAGCTATATTAAAAATTCTTTAAATGCGAGTTCTGAATGAAGAGTATTACTTTTCTTGGGTATGATGAGTAGTGCTAGTATCTCTGTAGATTCCCAAAGACTTCAAGCAGACACTAATTGGCCTAGGCTTATTATTGTGTTTAAGGTATGTAGTGTCTTGTGTATGGCTAGATATTACAAAAAAGTTTGTAAAAGAGTTTTCTTAGATTTTGCAGCTTCGAAGAGAAATACTTAGAAGTTTGTAGCTTTTATCTAGACACCAAAGTGTGATGCTAGTTGTTAGAGCTTGAAGGATTATTTGACTTCCACTCTAATTATAGATATTCCATATGGTACAAAAGGATTTCAAGTTTTCAGTGATGCTTTACTAAGAGGTTTGGGATATATTCTGATGCATTACAATATATTGATATCCTATGTTTTGAGATAGTTGAAGTCACATGAGAGAAACTAACCAATGCATGATCTGGAATTTGCTGTTGTGGTTTTTACTTTAAAGATTTGGATACACTATTAATAGAGTGTCAGGTGTGAGATTTTCACTAATCATCAGAGTCTGAAGTACATATTCACCCAGAAGGATTTGAATATAAGGAAAATGAGGTGGCTTGAGTTGATTAATGACTACGATTTTACTATTTGATATTAGCCTAGTAAGGCTAATGTGGCGACAAACGCTTTGAGTAGGAAATCTTCTAGAGTTTCATTTCCTTAGCTTACTTGTTATAAGTATTTAATAAGAGATATTGAGAGATTATAGTTGGAGGTGAGTTTTTTCCTTGATTCAGATTCTGGTATATTGGCTCAGGTGATCATTCAACCTTTATTGTAAGAAGGATTCAGGAAGCTTAGAATTCATATGTAGAATATCCAAAGTTGATTAATCAAATTAGATTTGGTAAGAAATCTAAACTGTGATTTTTTTATTCTTATATTATTTTTAACATTGATAGACTTTGGGTTCTTATTTTTAGAGATCTAAGATGAGATATTCAATAAGAAGCTTATTATTGAAGCTATACTATTCATCAAGGAAGTAACAAGATGTATAAAAATTTGTAGGGTATATTTTGGTGGCCTGGATTGAAGAAGCATATAGCATAGTTTATTTTAAAGTGTGCGGCTTATTAGTTAGTGAAGGAAGAGCATCATTAATTAGGTAATATTCTGTTGTTGCTACCTATTATGGAGTGAAAATCAGAAGTGGTGATGATGGATTTTCCTATGGGTTTTTCTAGATTGAGACAGAGGCATGATGTTATATGGGTTGTTGTCGATCAACTAACAAAGTCTACTCATTTTATTATGATCCAATAGTCGGTCTAGTAGACAGGTTAGCTCAGTTATGTCAAAAATATTATCAGATTGTATGGTTTGACAAAAGTGATTATATCTAATTATAATGACAAGTTTACCTCTAGATTATGGAGAGGAATTTAATAGGGATTGGGTATAAAGTTGCACTTTAATATTACTTTCATTCGTAAACAATATAATATGAAAGGACTATTCAGGTACTGGAGGATTTTTCAAGTCTATTTGTTCTAAATTTTTGGATACTTAGGAGGATCATATCCCATTGATAGAGTTTGCATATAATTATATTTATCAGTCCAGCATTAGTATGGCTCTTTATGAAGCTCTGTATAATAAGAAGTGTATGACTTCTTTGACTTTCACAAAGGTGGGAGATAAATAGGTGATAGGTTCATCCTTTGTAGATAACATAACAATAAAGATCTATTTGATCAAAGAAAGATGGAAATCTGTATAGGATAGGAAGAAGAAGTTCTACGATCAGAAATATATATTGGTTGAGTTTCATATTGGTGACTTTGTTTATGTCAAAGTTAGCCCTATAAATGGTGTCAATGCATTTGAGAGAATCAGCAAGCTCAGTCCAAGGTATATTAGACCATTCAAAGTTGCTGAAAGGATTGAGAAAGCTGTCTAAATGTTATAGTTGTTAGATTACATGTCAAAAGTTCATAATATGTTATATGTGTCACTTATGAAAAAATGGCTATCTGATTTTGGAAATAGGAAATATGTCAAAGACATCAAGGTACATTCAAATCTAAGCTACAGGGAATAAACAGAAAGGATTCTAGCCTATGATTTCATTAAGTTAAGGAGTAAACCGATTATTATGATTAAAGTTCAGTGAAAGAACATGGCTGAAAGAGAAGCTACTTGAAAAAAAGTATGAGATGTGACAATTATATATTGATTTGTTTTTGTGATCTAATATTTGAGTTTTTAAATATCGAGGATGATACTTTTTTAAGGTGGGGAGAGTTGTGACACCTATAGGTTCAACATCTGGATTGACCTGTTTTGACCTGATTGGAAAAATCTGTAAGAAGAGGATTTGGGGAGGAAGAAGAGGATTTTTTAGCTACTTTGGATCTGTTTCAGTCATCATCATAATTCAAAAATTGTCTATATCGAGGTAGATCATATTATGTTTATCTTTATTTTTAAAAATATGAAGTTTTTATCTAATTTCCCAATCAAATTTCTATTTTCATTACCAAAAATGCAGATAATTTTTTACTGGTAAAACTTTCACTGCATAACTTTTTATATATTATTGAGATTGAGATTATAAATATTTTGTTTTTTTTTTTGAAATTTTATAATGGGGGTTTTGAAATTTGTGAAAGTTTTATTTAATAAAAAATTATTTAGACTTTGAAAAATATTACTATAGTACAATAAAAGTCTTAAAACTTTATTTTACAAAATTCCTGATAGTTTGATTATTTTTTTGAAAATATGCATTTTTTGCTAGTAGAGATTTATGTTGCTTACCATTGGATAGTACTGTGCAATTTGACATATGTTCAATCATGTTTTAACTATTATAATATCTGCTATGAGTCATAAAGGGCAAAAATCATTTGAGATTCTATATATATCAGAGAATATTCTAGTGCTTATAAGGCATGTTATAATGGCTATAAGTAATATTATGGTGAAGGCCAAAATCTTTTGAGATTCTATTTGAGTTTGGGGAATGTACGTGATATGAACTACTCTATAATATGAATTATAATTTATTCATCTTTTTAATATTATTATTTTAATAATTGGATAACTGTTATACTCGTATTACATTTCTTAGTGATGTAATTTATTAGAATGCAATTAACTAATTTTATATATTCAACAAAATATTTAATAAAAGAATTTTGTAAATTAAGATATGTTGTGTGGCATGTTGAGCTATTATATCTCACTATAGTTTTGCTTCTAGTTTTTAAGCTCTAAGAAAGTGAAAGAGCTTATGGATTAGAAGTTTAGAATTGGTCAGAATTTAAAGGCATTTCCCTATTTTAATTTTTGTGCAATCAAGACTAGTTTATTATTTAATTTATAGCTTATGCATGTCGCTATATACTATAGTATAGATATATTTTGATGAAATGAAAGAAATCTTATTGATGAGTTTATTTTTAATATTTGGATGTTTTAGTAGCTCTATAGTCTGTAGTTTATTTAAAATGAATATTGGAAGATGATCTTAAATATTCCTAAACTAGATTTTGGGATTTACTTATCAACACGATAGGTTATGTCCTGGTCAAGTTGGGTTATGACAATGTGAATCATTTAGCACATATACTAGAACATAAGACCTGCTGCATGTAAATCATCTATTTTCTAATATTAAGAAGAGGTGAGTGTACGACATTAATACAATAGTTATGCATCTAAAACTAATAAAAAAAATTTCTCCTTCATTTGCTTAACATCTTCTATTTTGAGTCATGCATTTGGGATGTTCTTCTCATTTTGATCCAGGAATATTGCAATTGTTTATAAATCAATGGAATCCATATTTCTTATTCTTCTAATTATTAATCTTTGTTGAAGCTTATTTATGCATGCATCTTACTACAGGTACAAACTATTACAAGTATTTGTAGATGTTGATCAGATTATGCAACCTGAAGGGAAGCTAATAATTAGGGACACAAAAGAGATGATTAATGAGTTGGAGAGCATTGCAAGATCCTTGCACTGGGATATTTTTAATCAATCTAGCATTTTTTTTACTTCAACTATAAATGTTTTAGTCAACTGAATATTTATTTAGTTGAATGGTGTTTTCATTTTATTAGTGATATATCACCTGAAAATATATCTAATCAAATATGAATTTTTATGTAAGAATGTAAACTAGAGATATTCATAGTTAATTTTGATTTCATTTGTACTTTTATTTTGGAAAATATAGAGTTGAATTGAATATTTTGATGAGAAACTAAATGGCATAGAGTGTCATGATTGAATTCAAATGAGCTTAAATGAGGCACTCAGAAGTAAAATAAAAATTGTTCATAACACTATTTAAGGAACTTAACAATCTCCAAATTTTTTGTTTATAGTCTAAATGAGCGTTCAACAAGAGAAATTCAGTGAGCTTAAAGATTACTTAAACTTGATGTCATGTAGCAGCTGAAGGCTTGAAGAATATCAATGATCAAAGAGAGAAGTATGGATCGTTTGATGAAGTGGTAGAAAATTTGAGCTAAAAATTATAACAACACTCTCAAAATTTGTAAATAGGCTCACTCTCTACATGAAGGGGTGCTTGGTATTTATGATCATCATCCCTTGATTATTGTTGGCTAATTATTATCTTTTGACCATTATCACTTTCTACCAAAGTGGATAGATGTTTTCCAACTTTGTCACGATTCATCAACAATAACATCGATGAATGCCATTAATAATAAGGTTAATGAACATCATCAGCACCAACACAGACATTGTTGATTTTATTTTTCATCAATGATAATAATTTCAATGCGTGCTATTGACATAACTAATATCAACACCAATTTAAAATCAAGCTTCTTATTATAAACTTGAATACAATAAATTTTTATTGGATTCCTAGCTAACTACTAAAAATTTAAAGATTTTTTCCCTACAACATATATTCCTACAATCCTAGATCATCTTGTAGTATCCTTCAAAAAATAGAAATTCTAATCTTAATCTTGTACTAGGTTGGATAGAAAAAGCCCTATAATGATTGTAGGATTCCCTTGTAATAGAAGTAACTATAGAAAAAAAAAACCTTCAAATTAAAATCTACCTCTCATAAAGGAAATCATCTCCCATATCCAATCTTGATTGCTTTAAGTAGATATAATCAATGGTAAGAATATTCAATTCTATTATAGTGAAATCCCTTAAGTAAAATAAGTTAAAATCTTGAATATTGAGGTGCCTTTTTTTAGTAATGGTTAAAATTTTATTAAGAAACTTAACAGTTAAGCATGCTCATCCTTGAGAAATCTTAGGATATTGGTGACCTCCTATAAATTTACACCAGTATGACAAAATCGTGAGGCCCTTAGGCCAAAGTGGATAATATCTCGTTACTACAAATGATATCAAAGTAATACACAAGTCGGAAGATGAGAACTAAGTGTCATATAAAACAAAGTGTTATGCCAAGGGATCAGCCACCTCGTAACCCTATATATGACAAGTGCTACGTGGTAGGAGTCACCACTTGAATTTATAAAGGCCCATCTTTAAAATACTATCTGCCTGATGGATGATTTTGGGATAAGGATATTAATGAAGATGACAGCTATTTAAGTGGGGGAGTTTATGAAATCACTTAAGTAAAAGAAACTAAACTCTTAAATATCAAGGTGCCTTTTAGATTAGTAGTTAGAATTTCATTTTAAAACTCCACGGTTAAGCGTGCTCATCCAAAAAAAAATCTCGGGATGGGTGACCTCCTAAGAAGTTACACCAACAAGACAAAATTGTGAGGTCCTTAGGCCAAAGCGAAGAATATCTTGATAGTTAAGAGTTTGAGCTATTATAATTATCATTTAGTCAATTACTTATTAATTCAATGCAATTGATAATGAGAATCATTTTAATTACTTATGTACATTATTTGTAGTATTTACTTATGTACATTATTTGTAGTATTTAAATTCTAGCATGCCCCAATTTGACCCTATTAGCACAAAATTAGTTTAAACCTATGGAAAGTTGTCTTGGCTAATAGGTAGAATAATCTTTTACGAGTTGAATCCTTTGACCTAATAGGACTAGAATTAATTACTTTGTTATTTAAAATCCAATCTCTTTGATTTAATCACATTATTCAAATTAACTGCAATAAATGATCCTATATAATTTAAAAAAAAAAATTAAATAGGTAACCAAAACTCTTAGTTAGGTCAAATAGTCCTAACTTACCCAACATACTCCAATTGACCTTATAAGGCTTACTTTAACCCATCTAGACAATTCAACCCTGGTTGATATGATGAATAGAACCAATCATTCTCAATCATTTGTTTGAATCATAATTAAGTTTGATTGATCATTTTGTAGACTTACCTTATCCTATTAGACAAATTCTCCAAAATAAATACATCACTTAAAGGAATTTTACTTATTTTGATTATTGGATCAACTCATTCAAATTGAACAAATTGAATTAGATTGGACCTTTCTTATGATGTCCTTAAGCGTGTTATATTCAATTAGATCCTTAAAATCCTTTAACTTGACCAGGGTAAACTTCTTTGATTATGAAAGGTCAAATTTAACCCATTTAACCCAAATGAGCTTAGGATATCTAAAACACTAGTTAGTGGGCCCTATGCACTTCATAAGATGACCCTAAATATAGGAATACTTTGGGTCCTAGTTGGCCACATCGGTTGTCCAATGGTTTGTTAAACCCAAATTTGGTCAATATCAACCTAAAGAGATAAAATAATAAAAAAAATGGCTCTAAGCATCAAATTCATCAAAACCATCATACATGAAGCTTCTTAGAAAAAATTTAGAAAAGAATCAATTTTGTTAATTCATTTTGACCGTTAGTTTGACAAAACTTTGTCAAACAATTCAAGACCTCGCATAAAGAGAAAATCCACTTTCCATTAATGTGTGAATCAACTAATTGAATAACTTAAAATGAATCCTTGAGAGTGAATATATAAGAGGATGTTCTGACCACTTTGTAGCTCAATTTAATGAAATGGTCCAATGTGCCATCATTATGCTCAAATAAGGATCTCTCACCTTTTCAATGAAACTAACCAAATGAATTGATCAACCTACCCAAACCTAGAAAGTAAATTTTTTAGAGGGATGTTAAGAAAATAAGTCGAGTTCATTTCAACTTAATTTGATAACAACAAGAGAGTCAATTTGTTCATATGGGTTAGCTTTGTTGAAGATGAAGGAACCCAAGAACAGAGAAGAAAGGAAACTCAAGATGCTGAGAAGAAAGTAGAAACTGAGAAATTATTATTTCGTTGTTCTTACATATGACAGGGTACAAGATATATATAGGTATAGATACATACACCAATATTGCTACATACAAAATAATATAATAAAGACATACTATGTTGTTGTGTTTCTAATATCCCCCATCAAACTGTTGGGTCGAGATATGACACTAAGTTTGAGTCTTAGTTGCTGAAATCTCGGTGTAGAGAGCGATTTGGTGAAGATGTCATGCTATTTGATTGATCGTGCTGACTGGGCGTAGACGGATGGTGTTTTGTTGAATATGATCACGAACAAATCTGTGATCTATTTCTATATGCTTCGTACGTGCTTGAAACACAGGATTATTGTCTAGTGAAATGGTTGAAGTATTGTCGCAATGTAAGTCAGTTGGTTTCTCCTAAGGTATTCCAAAATTAGCGAGGATACGTCTAAGCCAGACTACATCGATGGTAAGAGCAGCGAGCGCCCAGTATTTGGACTCAGTTGAAGATCGAGCAACTATCGTCTTCTTCTTGATTTTCCAAGATATGAGTGTATCGCCTTAAAAGGAACAGTAGCCTGATGTTGATTTTCTGGAGATGGGATCACCTGCCCAATCGGCATCTGAGAAAGAAGAGAGGCGAAGATTAGATTTTATGATTGGTATGCCATAGTTAAGTGTACCTCTTATGTAGCGTAGTAGGCATTTGAGAAGATGAATATGTTGTGGCATGGGTTGATGCATATATTGCGATAAGAGGTTGGCACTGTATGATATGTCTGGTCGCGTAAGAGTTAAGTATTGAAGAGATCCTGTAAGGGGTCTGTAAGTGGTCCGATCAAAGATTATGGGATCCATCGAGAGATTATGAGGCAGCTTTGTGCATGTGGTATTTGCCAATGGGTTGCAGTCACCGAGTTGAGCAGCATTCAGAATAGATAACGCATACGGCTACTGTGATAGAAAAAATTGATCAACATTTCGGGCAATTTGAATACCCAGGAAAGAATAAACTTCTCCCAATTATTTCATATTGAATTTTTGATTCAGCTGATTGAGAAGTCTATTTATGAGATTGGTATTGTCTTATGTTATAAGAATATCATCCACGTAGATGAGCAGGTAGACTTGTGAATTATCCTGACGGAGTGTAAGGAGCGATGGATCGGAGTATATATATATATATATAGGTATAGATACAAACACCAATACTGCTACATACAAAGTAATATAATAAAGACATACTATGTTGTTGTGTTTCTAATATCCCCCATCAAACTGTTGGGTCGAGATATGACACTAAGTTTGAGTCTTAGTTGCTGAAATCTAGGTGTAGAGAGCGATTTGGTGAAGATGTCATGCTATTTGATCGATCGTGTTGAATGGGAGTAGACGGATGGTGTTTTGTTGAATATGATCACGAACAAATCTGTGATTTATTTCTATATGCTTCGTATGTGCTTGAAACACAGGATTATTGGCTAGTGCAATGGCTGAAGTATTATCGCAATGTAAGTCAGTTGGTTTCTCCTAAGGTATTCCAAAATCAGCGAGGATACGTCTAAGCCAGACTACATCGACGGTAAGAGCAGCGAGAGCCAGGTATTCAGACTCAGTTGAAGATCGAGCAACTATTGTCTGCTTCTTGACTGTCCAAGATATGAGCTTATCGCCTAAAAAGGAACAGTAGCCTGATGTTGATTTTTTGGAGATGGGATCACCTGCCCAATCGGCATCTGAAAAAGAAGAGAGGCAAAGATTAGATTTGATGATTGGAATGTCGTAGTTAAGTGTACCTCTTATGTAGCGTAGCAGGCGTTTGAGAAGATGAATATGTTGTGGCATGGGTTGATGCATATGCTGCGATAAGAGGTTGGCACTGTATGATAAGTCAGGTCGCGTAAGAGTTAAGTATTAAAGAGATCCTGTAAGGGGTCTGTAAGTGGTCGGATCAGAGAGTATGGGATCCATCGAGACATTGTGAGGCAGCTTTGTGCAGGTGGTATTTGCCAATGGGTTGCAGTCATCGAGTTGAGCAGCATTCAGAATAGATAACGCATAGCTGTGATAGAAAAAACTGATCAACATTTCGGGCAATTTGAACCCAGGAAAGAATGAACTTCTCCCAATTGTTTCATATTGAATTTTTTATTCAGCTGATTGAGAAGTCTATTTATGAGATTGGTATTGTCTTCTGTTATAAGAATATCATCCACGTAGATGAGCAGGTAGACTTGCGAATTATCCTGACGGAGTGTAAGGAGCGATGGATCGGAGACGCTGTATGTGAACCCCATGGATATGAGATGAGACGTGAATGTATTGTACCATTGGCGGGGTGCTTGTTTGATACCGTAGATGGCTTTGTGTAGATGGCACACATGATCCGGAGTTGTGAAGTCCTCAAAGCCTTTTGGTTGTGTCATGTACACGGTCTCTTGTAATGTACCGTGAAGAAATGCATTAGCGACTTCTAGTTGTTGAACTAGCCAGTTGTAATGCAGAGCTATAGCTAGGAGGATATGAATCATAGGCAATTTGGCAACAGGGCTGAACGTCTCAGTGTAGTCCAGTCCATACTCTTGATGATTGCCTTGTGCCACTAGCCGAGCCTTGTATCGAGAAACTGTACCATCTGCATGTAGTTTAGTTATGTACGTCCATTTGCAACCTAGCACTGAGGCATTGGGAGGTGGTTGGACAAGGATCCAGGTGCCTTGCTGTTGTAAGGCAAAGAATTCAGATGTCATGGCTTTTCTCCACTCCAGATGTTTGTTTGCTTCAGTGTAATTTGTTGGATATGCAGAAGGCTGAGAAACATAATGATTATGTAAGAGATTTAATCTTGAGGGAAGTTTGAGGGATCCTGTGCGTTGCCGAGTGATCATCGGATGAACCGATGTTTGAGCATTAGTGGAGGTAGTGTGTTTGGTAGCAAGATTAGTGGTTACAATCTGCTGAGAGGGTATGGATGAGGGTTGTTGAGTGTGAGTGTCAACATGTGCAGGAACTTGTGTGGGAGATTGAATTGCGGGCTTAGTTGGATGTTGCACTGAAACAGGTGTGTGGAGAAGAGGAGATATGTTGTCGGCAGTTGCATTGGAAGGCACGTGATTAGTAGCAAATGGGTAGAAATCTTTTTCAAATTTGACATGACGAGAGATAACAACTTTGTTGTTCTGAAGATCAAGGCACTTGTACCCTTTGTAGGAGTCCGAGTAGCCTAGAAAAACATAGCTTTTAGCTGTTGGTTGAAGCTTGTGCAGGAAGTGGGCAGGAACAAGAGGAAAGTACGCACATCCGAAGGTGCGTAGGTGATCGTAATCCTGTTTGATGTTATGCAAGATTTCGAACGAAGAAACATTGTGAGTGTTGGATGAAGGCATGTGATTTATAAGATATGTTGATGTTAGAACATCGTCGGGCCAATATGTATACGGAACATGGGCTTTATGGAGAATCGTTTGAGTGGTTTCAATGATATGCATGTGTTTCCATTTGGTGACTCCATTTTGTTCCGGAGTATAAGGACACGATGTCTGATGAGATATACCGTGTATTTGAAGAAATTGAGTAAAATATTTGTTAAGATACTCACCTCCTCCGTCTGTACTGATGCATTTGATTTTATGGGATGTGAGTTTTCAATTTGTGTTTTAAATTTAACAAATATGGTGAATACTTCTGATTTGTGGCGTATAGGAAATAACCAAGTAAAACGAGAATATTCGTCAACAAAAATTACATAGTAGAGAAAACCAGTTTTAGAAACCGTAGGGGCGGGTCCCCAAACATCAGAGTGAACCAATTCAAGAAGAGAATTTTTCTTATTAGCAGATTTTTTAAAAGGAAGTTTATGATGTTTAGAGGTGTTACAAAGATGACAAGAAAACTTATGCAAATCTATCTTAAGATGCTTGTTGTTGAATGCAATACGTAGGATTGTATTCTTGTTGGGGTGACTCAAGCGGTTATGCCATGGTTGGCTACCGGATGAAGTGGAGGAGAGTGCCCGGATAGTCGATGAAGCTGCAGGTGGCTGAATGGAGTATAAACTATCATGACACGGTCCTTGAAGAATAACTTGACGAGTCGTCGGATCCTTAAGATGAAAACCATTTGGGTCAAAGATAATCACAAGATTGTTATCCTTGGTTAGTTTAGAAATTAAAAGTAAATTATATTGCAGAAATGGAAAATGTAGAATATTGGAAAGTTTAAGCTTACGAGAAGGAGTCGGTAGAAAGCCGTTACCGGAATTGGCTATGCTAACCGAACTCCCGTCGCCAATGGTGATGTTGTCAGAGCCGTTATACGGAGTAGAGATGGACATGTCTTCCAGGGATTTTGTCATGTGAGAGGAGGCGCCGGAGTCAAGATACCAGTCATTGTATGCCGATGGAGAGCCAGCAAGAAGGGCTTTGTTTGTTGGTTTTGGAGTTCTTGGTGTGTACTGTGTGTTCAGTCTGTGCCAACAATCCGACGCATAGTGGCCATTCTTTAAACATATTTGCCATGTGATCGTAGAATTTGACTGGTTTTATTTAGTAGTATTTGCAGAGTGATAACCGCGGCCTCTTGTTTGTCGACTCCTTCCGCGATTGGCGAACAGCGCCAACCGAGATTCTTCAGCATTGTTGTTGCAAGCCGTATCGGCCGCAAGATGAATTTCTTCGCTTATTAGAAGCGGGTATAGCTGGTCATGACTCAGAGGAGTGAGCATCGTTCTGATTGAAGTCTTGAACGATTGATAAGAATTTGGTAGGCCATTAAGAATGTAGAGGATAATATCCTCGAGATCAATTTGCGACCCAGCCGCTGCGATTTTATCGACTATAGATTTGATTTCAGTGAGATATTGGATCATAGTTGAGTTATTGAGAGAGATATGGTGGAGCTCATTTTTCAATTGAATAACTCTAGATCTATTTGTTGATTGAAACCTAGTTTCAAGTGTGGTCCAAATAGAAAAGGTGGAATCAAGATTTAGAACATAGGGAAGAAGTGGGGCGAAAATGGTTGAGCATATTGCGGTAGATAAGTTTTGATCAATGAGAATCCATTTTGTGTATGCAGGATTTGTGGCAGATGTGCCGTCCGGTTTAGAGATAGATTTGGTCGGAATGAAGGAGTTTGGATCAATAAATGACTCAAAGCCCTTTGCACGGCAAATTTTTGTAATTTGCGAACGTCATACCGAGTAGTTTTCGAAGGTCAGGAGATTTTGAACAAAGTTCTTGAGATTTGCAAGAACGAACTTCAGATTAGAAGAAGTGTTGGAGCTAGCGGATGTGGCGATTTCCGTATGATCGAAAGACTGGGAGTTGGACGACGATGCCATGAATGCCATGGATCTTCAAGCTGTATCTGATACGATGTTGAAGATGAAGGAACCCAAGAACAGAGAAGAAAGGAAACTCAAGAGGCTGAGAAGAAAGCAGAAACTGAGAAATTATTATTTTGTTTTTCTTACATATGACAGGGTACAAGATATATACATAGGTATAGATATAGACACCAATACCATTACATACAAAGCAATATAATAAAGACATACTATGTTGTTGTGTTTCTAATAAGCTTAACCTAATTGGAATTAGGTAGAAGCAAACACACTTAAGAAAGGGATTTGAATGATGGCTACTAGTTAGAAGCTAAGATTGATGGCAATTTTACCAATATGATTTACCCTAACCAATCCCTTCGACCCATTGTTAATAATTGTTTAATTAAGGGTGAAATTGTATTAGGATTTGTATATATAAGCGATACGAAATCTCCAAAAAAAACTATTATACTATGATTATTCCTTTCTTTAGCAGCTCACTAACCATCTTATCTACTTGAGTAAGCTAGGTGGTAACTAAGGAGGGAATTCACCATTGATAAGTCATGGCTATGCTTGACTATATATATATATATACACTACTCTAATAATGTCCCATGACGTGTCTCGTATCGCCTACTACTCTTGACTTCTAGTCCTGATCACACATATACTCAGAAATAAGAATATATAAAAAAGGAAAGTTCAGACATTCAAGTTTTCTACGCCTAATGAAATTCTAAATTGACTATATTTATAAATACACTTGTCATATTGTTGCGGGCTAGAAATATGTACAAATAGTTCGGCCCAGATTAGAGTCTTCAATTCTACCGTACTTAGCGTTTGTATCGACAAACATCACACACACAAGAGAAACATAGATTTTACGGTGGAACCCTTAAAAGGGAAAAAACCCAACCGAGGCCTAGCCCAGTTGAGAAATGATTCTCACTAGACTTTGAGTGGGTTACCAAAGGATTTGAAGTCACCTCCAAGGGTGATAGATTAACAAATCTATTACTTAAGTAAAGTTCGTCGGGGTCTTTGGCCGCCCGAATAGGTCGAAGCACGTTGCCAAAGAGGAAATGACGTTGCCCTCGGTGCCTTTACAAACGATGTTTCTGGAGTCTTCCTCTCTGCGCAGGTTGATCGGCATGGTCTTCGGTCAGGACCTCGCGCGTCCTCTCTGGCCACGTTGACTTGCATGGTTAGGGGCCTCTAAACAAACGTCGGGTCTTCAGTTGTGCAGGAACGTCGGCTCTTCTAGTCTTCAGCTAGGACGTCCGGTCTTCTAATAGGATCCGTATGGGAAGTGAAAACAGCTATGGAGGCGGTTCTATGAGAGCGTGTCTGCATTCCCACCTGAGAATATGGTGCTGCGGTCGTCCCGGCATGAGGGTTTGCTGTGTCTTGATGAGCTTGCTGGCTTCGTAACACTTGGTATCCTGCGGTGTTCGAGACAAGGCTACGAACTAGCGACTGGTTCCTGACGACTTCGTGTTCCTGCGCTGTGAATGGAACCCTGCGCGAGACACCTAGCAGGTTCTGCGTGGTGTATCCGCTCGCATGATTGCCTCGAAGGAGCTCACATACGTCTCCTTCCTATCTCTTCTTCCTTCTCTTCTGTTCTTCCTCTCTTTCTTTCTTCTCTCTCTTAGCAACTAAATCCCGCTGTGAAAAGGGGGTACCTATTTATAGAATTCTTGGCACCACTCTGAGTGGCCTAATGGTCCGTAACATTATGGCTGTTGACGCCTCAAAGCTGAATAACCGAGTGGGCTTGACATGGCTGAATACGGCCCGAGAGTGAGCCTACTGTCCATCTAGTCTGCACCGTTCGTTGGCCATTTGGAGCGGCCTTATCGGTGTCAGAAATTTATGCGAATCATCTGCGCTTCTGTTGGTCGCGTCGTCGATTCGTTTCGTGATTCGCTATAAGCTCAATACAAAAATCTGCAGACCGAATACTGGTCTGAACTCAAATTTTCTGTTTTTGAACCATATCCTCACTGTTAAGCACGTTCACCCTTTGATTGGTACTCATTTGGGCTCGGATTGAGGTTGATCTTGGTGTCTTGCAAGTGTTATGCTATATATCACGAGGAACGTCTCAAGAAGGCTTTGACCTCTCTAAGCTAAGTTGAAAAATCCGGAGTATGGATGCTCCAGAAAAAGTAATATATGGTGCAGTTTCTTCAACTAGCCTTGCTTCTCCGAGATTCGTCGTACGATCCAAGAATTAATTTTGCCATAACATGCATGTAATCGAAATCCAGTAAATTTTATTAAAATAGTAAGACCATAATATAAGGAACAATAAAGAATAGATACAGTTGTATCTTTAAAAACCAAATTCTTAAAATAAAATTTACCAATGCCCAAATGCATCCTTGTCTAGTCTATCTAAAAATGTTAAATTCCGAAGCAAGGAAACATGTCCTAGTGAAGAGAGCTCATTACTGTGACTTATTAATAAGATCTCTCACGAGCGCTCAATAATGTAATTTTATTTAATTGATCATTAGCATACTTTATTTGAGTATCAAAAGAATATTCACCAGTTAAGTCAAACAAGTAGCCCATGAGATAGAGTTATGGTCTACTACCCCAAAATTGACGTGACCTAAAATCTGATTTAAAACCCAACTGCTGACGAAAATATATATAAATAAACAAAGCAAACTAAGTGTGGCCAAATGCTAAACAAACATGCTCAGATTAAAACCCGCAATACTTGACCCCCAAATATGTAATCAACTGAGTTTTTAAATTAAGCTCATCATTAAAATATAATAGGTTAATAATACCTTACCTATTTTCTTATATTTGTGATAAATATTTAATATATATATATATATATATATATATGTATATATATATATATTTAGTAATAAATGAATAATATTATATATATGATAACTTATCAACTATTGAGTTAAGATTACTTGATAATAGATATATATCAATCAAACAAAGATAAAAAGAATTTAAACAACAAGAGGTTTAAACATATCATTTTCAAGTTAAAAGAGAGATTGCGGGTCAACCTCACTCCCGACCCCATTTATTATAGGTGTCGAAATTCTAAAACTTGAATCTCACAGTTCTTAACGGTCAACCAACTCCAAAATTTCATCTCAGGTCCATTCATTCTACTGGGAGTTCGGATCAGATGTGTAAGTTCCTCGTCTTTTTCTAAGTGGTTGTTGTCTTATTTGTCTTGAGCCAATAATGTTAAAGGATTCCACTATTAATTGGACGCTTCCTGTGAATGGCGACGAATGTTAATTTATTTACTCTTCGTACTTATTTAAATCGAATCCGATCCATTTAAAAGAAGAAATAAGCTTTGTTTCTGTCGAGGGTTGACATCTTGACAGTTGACTTTAAGGCTGTTCGAGAAGAATGTTGACTTCTGCAGGCTAAGTCAGCCTAAAAAATAAAAGAAAGACGAGAGACTGCAGATGAGGAGAGAGGATTGAAAACGTTCAGTCGGACAGGTTGGATGATAAGAAAATAAAATTTAACATAAAACCTTAGGCACGTGCCCGTTGATGTTACACGTGTCAAGCCCTTCTGTTTCCATCTTATTTTCTTTCATTTACTTGACCTCTAGTGCTTTGAATTAGCTAAATAAGTTACAGGTCAATTTTAATGAAGGCATCGCGAAGCTCTGTCAACCTTCAGGTGTTGACCGTCCAACCAGCAACCATTATTAATTCAAATATTAATGTTCTTAAAACTTTGTTCTCTGAGTTGATTTCTTTTAAAGCAAAGCTACGTAAATAGCAAATTTTCTACAAATAATAATAATATTATTCACTTCACACCATGATTTCTGTATGGTACTCACTTTCAATTATATATATCGCGTTATATACTAAATATTATTCTTCTTTAAATCTATACTATTTTCTTTTAAATTCTTTAATTTCTATATTTCGCGTTTCTTTAATTTTCAAGTAGAGTAGAACCTGTCTTAGAAATATCGGAGTGTGTGTCAGTATGAAGACAGATATACACGATTTATTGAGATTTCTAATTAGTGAGTATAGATCTATGTATTAGTATTCGAGGACCATATTATTTAAAATAAAGGCTATGGAGTGACCTAGAAGTTAACTCTATAAAGACTTTTAGATTTAGAAAGTAGAGTTATAAAATAAATTCATTTTTTATGTGCAGATTTTATAAGATATACGAAGAAAAATTATTGTGCATGTTGTGCATACTCACAAGCGCTGGTATAATAAACGAGCTTGATTGTTATTGTTGTTGAGATTTCTTTCTATAATTCTCCTCTTACCCCTACGTTTCTCTTTATATTTATAGCTTATAACTATGCTTTTATATTTCAAATTTAATGATTAATTAATCCTAATTGAGCTTGGCATGAGTTTTAATCGAGAGTAGTTATCTTTATTGTTGACTTTTTAAATTCAAATTACCATTGATAATTGGATTAAAGTTTCGTTTGGGATAGTTTTTTTTACTACTTTTTATAAAGTTTTATACTACAAAAATTTCTAATCATTGAACCTCTTTCTAAGGCTTCGTTTGGGATTGCTTTTTTATTGCTTATTAAAATAAAATTTTAGTACAAAATTTACTAAAACTCCATTTACTAAATTTTATTAAAACGGAAACAATAAAAGTCTCAAAGGAATTAAGCCTAAGTTTTCATGTCTCACCCATTTTTAAATTTTTATTCTGGTAGGCTCCACTTGTTGCTTGTTAGCCAATTAGTCAATTACTCGTTCAGTAGGTGACTTCTTCTTTCTCCTCTCTTTCTACGTGTATATATATGTTTATTTATAATCTTTCCTAGCTTAAGCCAAACTAGCAAGTCCATCTCTCTCTCTCTCTCTAGCTCTCTGTCTATCTTTCTTTCTGAGTATGAAGATGTGCATGGAAGGAATAGAAAAGACGTCCAAATCGAAAACAGAGAAGAGAGAGAAACGAGTGCCACCGAGGAGAGGGGAGATCAAGCTCCAGATCCTGAGAGCTCTTCTTCGCGGAGTCAAGGAAGCAATAGCTGGCATTTTTCGCAAATGAAGAAAGACTTCAAGCCCTCACACACTCTCTCCCTCACTCTCTCTCTCTCTTCAAGCTCTCTCTCTCTTCAAGCTCTCTCTCTCTCTCTCTTTCTCTCTGAGTTTCAGTGTTGTTACTGTGTCAGTGGCTGGTTTCATGTGGCTATGGTTATCATTAAAAGATGAAAGAAATTTTTAAATTTATTTTGAATTGAATATATAATAAATCTTTACGGGCTTCAATGAATATAAGAATTGGCGATGTTTTGATGGGTTGATCGTTATAGTATTATTAGATCCGATACGATCCATTTAAAATATAAGAAGTTTTATCAATCAACATTTAAAAAATATTTACATATAATTAATGAGGCAAAGTGCATTTGACTATCCTACCCTCCAATCAAATCACACCAAATCATTTCACATATGCTTTTTTATTTTTAATAAGGAATGATAAATTATAAAGGAAAAAAAATATGTTGAAGATAATTTGATATAAATTGTATTAAGATGAACTTAAAAATTATTAGATTTATTTTGAGATTAATGTTTTATATAAAGAAGGTATATTATTATAAACTCAAAATATATTTAATGATTTTTAATTTCGTTGTGATGCAAATTATATTATAATATTTTAATATAATTTTTATTTGTCATTCAAATATATGAACTTTTGGCAATTAATAAGGAGTCACGTGTAGTTTGACATTTGCATAGGCTTTTAAAAAAATAAAAATATTATTGATCTAAATTTAATTTTAAAATTACTTTATTTTTTGTGATCAGAGTCAATTCCACAGTCTTATGAGAGAGGAAATTAACGGCACTTTTGATACCGTGGTCTGTTTTTTAAAGGTGATTATAAAATTATTATGTAAAAATAATTTTTTTTAAAATTGCTGTTAAAAATAACTTTTTTACATTTTTTTTTAATAAAAAAAAAATAATAGTCAAATAAAACTTATTATTGTGATCTTAAAAAACAAATCATTAAAAAATATATTAGTATTAGAAAAAAGCCTGAATATATATACGCCACAAAGTTATTTTACTGTATTTTGTGGAGGTTCTAATATATTTGCTTTTTTTTATTGGTCTAGTAGCCCAACGGCTCAGGAATAAAAACTAAAGAAAGGGTTGAATGAACAATCTGTTGTGAACCTTTAAAATGTTATTAAGTTATTGTTTTGTATTTTAATTGTAACTGAAGGATTAAAATAAAAAAATAGACAAAAAATCATATAGTATTTTCCAAGGGTTTAAAAATCGGATCGGACCAACCAGTTCAACTAGTTTAGCCGGGAACCGGTCTGGCAGCCGGTTTGGTCCTACATGTAAAGTTGGGTTGTAGTCAAATCGGCCAAAAACTAGTTCAATTGCTAGTTGAACCGTCGAACTGTAGAACTGGGCGCGTTTGAAAGAATCACCCGATTTCAAAATCGCATAATTTGAGCCACTATTTTTTTTCAGAAAAGGTTATTTTTTCAAATAGGAAATAAGACATACAACGCAAGGCCATAAAGAATACTCTAGAACAAGAAAAGGACAAAGCTAAAATAATACAATAATAGAAAAAATGCAAAGCAATCTGAAAATAAAAGGAAAAAGAAAATCCTAAAAGGCAGCCAGACTAAGCAACGCCACCCTGTTGCCTAGCTTGGACCATCCTTGGAGGTAGAGCAACAACCTCCAGAAGCCCCAAATACACAAAGGACACCAAAAACCGAGCTAAAGACTAAAACCAAGGAGAGAATCAACCACCAAGAGCCAAGCTAAAGACCAAAACCAGGTAGAGAATCAACAACCAAGGTTGCCAGCAGCTGATTTCTAGCCTGCCTACTTTAGGCATTCCACAAGCTAAGGCCATCAGGGGGCGTTCAGGACCCCGCCTCATCATTGTCCTAATTTGAATAGTCGACCAGCCAATAGATTTTTTTTTTTTTTTCAAAAAAGGTTATTTATTCAAATAGGAAATGAGACATACAAAGCAAGGCCATAAAGAATACTCTAGAACAAGAAAAGGACAAAGCTAAAATAATACAATAATAGATAAAATGCAAAGCAATATGAAAATAAAAGGAAAAAGAAAATCTTAAAAGGCAGCCAGACTAAGCAACGCCACCCTGTTGCCTAGCTTGGATCATCCTTGGAGGTATAGCAACAACCGCCAGAAGCCCCAAATACACAAAGGACACCAAAAACCGAGCTAAAAACTAAAACCAAGGAGAGAATCAACCACCAAGAGCCAAGCTAAAGACCAAAACCAGGTAGAGAATCAACAACCAAGGTTGCCAAAAAAGCTAAGGCCATCAGGGGGCGTTCACGAACTCGCCTCATCATTGTCCTAATTTGAATAGTCAACCAGCCAATAGACATCACAGCATATAGCAACCAAAATACGCACAGCCAATAAAACCTCAAAGGCCACCTGAGCAGCCACCCATAAAAAATATAACACATCCAAGTCGTAACCCCAAAAGAAATAAATTTACTTTCTTTTGTGTTTGTGTCGACGATGTTTTTCACCCCTCTGAGAGAAAGTCTTTTCCATTAAGCAATTAACATTCAAATTAAATATATCATTGAAATCCTTCTCATGCCCATCCAAGTCATCACCAACTCCCCTACCAGGTGAGGAGAAGGAATCATCAATCCAATCTGTTTAAAACACACAAGCATCATTTATATTCAAAGGAGCTTTTAACGCTTCATTAGTGGTAATAGTCACAGGAACGTCGACAAAAGAAATAGAAGGTAATGGAGGTACTGAAGATTCACCAGAAGCATCAACCATAATACTATGAGACCCATTCAACCCTTACGTGTTAACATTACACAAATCCAAATTAACCTCATTCACTTCTTAGGACATAATGGGTCCTTAACAAAATCAACTAGGGAATTAACCAAACATACTTCTAGCTTAGAACATATCAAACCTTCCCCAACAACAACACATTGATTCTCAGAATTTAAAGCAAGAGGCTCCAATTCACCAGTATCACCATCAGGAAAATCAACAGATAAACCAACATTATTCACGACAAGATCAGTAAAATCATCCAAACAACCCCCACCCGCTTCCAAATCAACACAAGTATGAGGGTCATCTGAAAATGGAAGGCCCACATCATTTGTGCTATTAATCAAAGGCTCAACCACCTATTCAGCATTAACATTACAAAGCCCCTTGTCAAACACAACATTAGCAACTTTCTTTTCATCATTAACAACATGATCGAGTAGACTGAGGATGTAAAAGACTACACTCCAGTTTTTTGTGGCCAAAAGATTTATAATGAGAATAATAATAATGAAAGCCCTTAAAGACTACTGATTGAATGTAACCCAAGATATCGGGACAACCCCACACCTTATCCGAAAACTATTTGGATACATCTAACTCAACAAGAACATGAGCAACGGATGGACAGGAACCAGAAGAAGTAGCATTATCAGTTTTAACAGGTCGGACAAATATAGAACCAAGGCTATGAAAGGTCTAAGGAGAGAAAAGGTGTGTTCTAAGATTAGGAAACGAAACCCATATAAGAATAACGATGGATTTAATTTCAATATCAAATGAAGGTGTCCATTTGAACACCTTCATAAAGAAATTACTCACAAAATAAGAGTGGTGAGAAAACACATTATAATAATGCAGATCATTCACAAGCTTAAATAAAACATATTTAGGATTGAGCACAGTCACATAGAAAGTGTTGTTAAGCTTTAGAATAAAAAAGAATGACTTGATAACATCATCAAAGGTCTCCAACCCAGGAACCTTCAAACCAATGTGAACTCTAATGGGTCAACAAGTGCAAGAACTTCTTATTCAAAAATCCACAACGATGGCATCCACGGTGATAAGAAATTTTGAAATCAGGAAAATGTGATGAATGAGAACAAATGGACAAAGTATCTCTAAGAGAATGAGGTTAGAACTTCCCATTCAAAATATTGGGATCCAACAACTAGATGCCTGCCATAAAAACCAGGCGTAAGTAAAAAACTAAAAAGAATATCCCATGAAAAAACCAAAGGAAAAAGAAACTTCTCTGGAAACGTCGGAAGCCTCTAAGAGGGTGATATGAAGACAAACGGCTAGGGGGAGGAAAACCTAGCATAGCTCACGGATGATTGTCACCTATGATTATAATTACATAATTTAAGCTTTTAATCGCACATTAAATGACTGAATTGGGTTTAGGGCAGGGGTGAAACCAGCCATTTATTTTTTTTTGGGGTTTTTTTTTTGTGGGGGGGGGGGGGGGGGGTGATTTTCATATAAATGGATAAAATAAAAAAAATAAATTGAAGACATAATTTAAAGCAAAATCTTATATTACATTATAATAGGTAAATTAAAAATTATTATAAGCTTATTAATCTATTTTGTACCTTTTGATAATATTATATACAACCTCATTAGGAATCAAATTAAACACATCTTTTTCAATGTTAGATACCAGACAATCATTGAGTCAATCATCATTATGTTACTATATATTTGTTATTTGATAATCCTTATTTTAGAAAATACTCTTTCCACTATATATAGCAGTAGTAATTGATAAAATTAATGCTAAAGTAATCAGTCTGTAAATTAGAGGATAGACACAGTCCTTCGTAACCTTAATAATTTGCTTTGCAAGATCAACAATGCAGTTTAGAAAGAAGAACTCATCATCGGTATGTATATCAATGATATAAGTTGATAATTAACTTTTAAGAGTCATAAGGTCAACAGTAGAAAAATCACTTGTATATAATTCTATCAAATGTAATAATTTCCTCTCATCATAAGTATTGAAGAAATCAATTGGATTTAAACAAGTCATATAAAGAAACAACTCAATACTAGATTAAAAAAATGATTATTTAGCTCTTGAAGTTACATGTCAGTCATAATATAGAATAGCTCAACATAATAATGATGTAGGTTTGATATTTCTTCACCTCTTAGCATTGGTCGATGAAGAATTTTATAAGTATGGTTTATATTTAAAACTTCAACTTTGAAAATAATATAAAAATTTGATACTTCCTCTAGTAAAGCAATCCATCAATTCTCTCTAAGAATATATAATCATTATTCAAATATTTTCACCAATTTTATTACATTTTATATATTTTAATTATTTCTTTGTAATGATTATGATAACTCATATATAATCCCCCTAATATCAATCATCAAATATATTGTAAAAATAAAATTAAATGACTCTATTATATTAATCAAAATACCTGCTTCAACTAACTGTTGATTATGCACCCCTTCTTCTTTAACAATCACAAGCGCCTCAATTACATAAACATGCATTTTTATGAGAAAAATTAAAAAATGAAAATGTGAACTTCATCGAGTATCACCATATCTTTATAAATTAATCTCTTGATTTAAATATTGACCGCTTAGGAGATTACCCTCTTTAAGATGTAAAGTATTTTATCATGTTAAATAAATTTTAGATCATCTAGTCTCTTATAAGAAGTCTCATTAGTATTTATAACTTTATAAGTAAACTTAAATAGATGTTTCACTTGTCAATGATTCTTTGTTATTACTATCAAACATAGTTAGAGTGGATGGGTAAAACAATGAACATAAAATGCTTGAGGATTATTATGAAGAATAAGTTCCTTTAAAGCTTTAAATTCTCCTCGTATATTAGATGCCCCATCATAATGTGATCATGGATTCTTTGAATGCTCAAAGAGTGTTTCAAAAGTATGTTTTCAACAGTTATTTTTAAGGTTATTGTATGAGCTGAAGCAATATGTGTAATGTCTATAAATCTTTCAATGACTTGCCCAAACTTGCCTACATATCTCATTACAATAGCAAGTTGTTCTTTTGTAAAAACATCTCTAGATTCATCTACTATGATTGAGAAGTAGGAGTCGCTAATATTTTTCATAATATGTGTCAAAGTTTCAACAGCAACAGCAGAATAAATTTCTTTTTTGATTTTTTTGTGAAGTTAAATGTAAGTTAGAGTTTGCATTTGTATACATAACCTTTTGAAATTCATCATTATGATTTGCAATAAAATTAAGAAGATCTAAATAATTTCTTCCATTAATTGACACAGATGACTCATCATGGCCATGAAATGATAATCAATGATGTAATATAAATCAAACACAATCTACTGCAACAGTTAACATAATATTGTAATCTTTTTTGTTTTTCTTCTCTTTGCTCAACCATAATGCAAGAAGTTTGTGTTCCTGGTTCTTCAATAAATCTTCACTTTTTTTTATTATCTTGTTATGCACACTATTATGCTCTCCAACATAACCAAGTAGTTTTTCTTTTTTCTTCCAATTTCTAAACTTTTCCCCAATAAATGAGTCTCCACTAGCTTTGCCTTTCATAATTTATTCTTGGGGATTGAATGGGTACCAGTAAAGATAGAAAATATCATATGTCTGCATAATATACTTTAAGCAACCATCATATTCTTCATATTATTTAGAGTTAAACATGTGTGCAATATTCTTAATTAATGTTTGGGGGAATTAATGATTTCTCAGTTGATGGGGTCCCTCTGAAAGATAAGTTCTTCGAATTTTGTCCCTATCTTCACATTGTAACTCCATACTGAAGGTTGGAGTCCAAGATCAACCGGGTGATTGGTTAAGTCGATCTCTACACGTTCTTCCTCTTTAATTAATGTTCTATCTATTAAGTCCTAGAAAGGTATTTAGGACCAAATTAAACATTAAGTATATATTATAAAATCATAATGATAATAATAAAATTTTATTTATTACCTAAAATTTTATTTAACCAGAAATTATTTGCACATCTAATTCAACCACATTAAGGCATGCATTGGTTAAAGACCAACTTTAATTTTGAAATGAATCCCTTTTTACCAATATAAATTTGACATTAATGATATATGAAAAACTTTATTTCCCATCTAAATATTTTGCTTGAAATCAAAATGAATACAAACTAATCTACTCTAGTCTGCTTGAAAAATGTGTGAATAACAAAATGAATACAAAAATGCTAAATTGGAAAAAATCTGTTTGAAACAAATATAAATTTAACATGAAAACAAATAGATTGATGTGAAGCAGTGAAAGAACAAAAAATAAATTAAGGAAAATACTTGACCATTATGAAAGTATAACTAACTAACTAAGAAATAAGAATGAAAGTAGTAATGCAAACGAAAAATAAATGATTATCGAAAGAAATATAAGTAACTCACTTGAGAAGCTAAAGAGCAGACATACCAAGAGATAAAAGAAGCTAGCAAAGAACGCTGTAATCATGGACGACGTCATGACTTTCGATTCAAGGAAGGATAATGTTGAGCTCTTGCCACAAGACCAGGAAGGGAGCTCACGAGAGACATGCCAAGGCACAATTCCTACTTACTACCACACAAAGAATAGCGAAGCGGGCATAATATTTACAACTGTGTGAGGGATATTACGGGAGGTTAGGGCAAAGGGGGGGCGGGGGGGAAATAAGAGGCTTATGAGGAAAATTTACTTAAATGCTCTCATTTAAAATTATTTTTTTAGGGGGGGGGGATTACCTAAATGCCCTGAGCAGAACATGGTTCCACCCCTGGTTTAGGGTGAATAATTGTGAGTCAAAACCTCATTTTACACATTGCAGCTCGCTCTTTCTCTTTCTCACAACCCTACGGAAGACAAACAAACAAACTAGAGACAGGGGACTAGGAGAGATGAACGCTCTTTTGTTCATGCGCACATCATTTAGTGAGTCATGATTTCTCATTTCTATTGGTTGATTCTCTCATTTTGGTTTGACAATGGTGGCCTTTGTTTGGGATTTGCGACTTGCTGCTTAATTTTCTCGTGGTTATCCTTTGTATGGTTTTTCAACTCTTTCAAAAAAATTTTGTCATATACCATTTTCATTCTTTTCTTCATCTGCTTGATTCTCTCGTGGTTGATTCAACCCAAACCAGTTTGAGTGTAATTAATCATCTTATAGTTTGTTTACATGTTATTATGATAAAATTATTATTCTTTTATATTTTTAAAATTTCTAACTTCATTTTGCCTCGAGATTTGTGCTCGCTCAAGATACCTTTTTGATGATATAACACTAATTAAATTTATAATTATATTAAGTTATAAACTTATTAATTTATAAATTAATATATTTATAATTATTAATCAAAATTAATAACTTTATAACTTATAATTTATAACTTTATCTAATTATAAATTTTATTAAAAACTTTGTAAGTTAATTTAAATAACCTTATAACTTTATAAAACATATTTTATGTCTGTTTTTCTCACCCCGCATCTCTCTCTCCTTATATCTGTGTCTCTCTCTCCTCCCGGCACAGCAAAATGAGAAATACGCGCATATTTTTGGCGTTTTTTAAGAATACGCCTAAATATATGGCGTTTTTTAGAGAGAACTTCAAACAATTTGACGTATTCTTAATTAATTATGTTTACTATTAAAAACGTCAAATTATTTAGCGTATTTGCTCATTTTTAAATTATTTAAAAATTACACTTTTTTGCTTAATTACACACAAACTATGCTCCTTTTTAAAATTCGTCCTAAAATGATCTAATTTAAACTTTAAAGATAAGACATCAAGAAAATATTTAAATACTACTTTGAAAATTTATTAAATAGGAGTTAATGGAATAAATAATTTGGGGGAGCATAGTGAACAAAATAAAAATGTATATAATAAATAGATTAAAAAAACGAAATAGAATTTGCTCTAAAGAAATGCATAAAGCTTTATGGCCATGTGTGATACATATTGAGATTAAGAGTTATGCATGATGCAAGTGTTATTTGGTTAAGAAATCTTTTTATTGTAATTCTGTGGAAGAAAAGAATGCCAAATGATTGAAGGAAAAAAGAATTTTGCTACCAATATTCAAAACTAATGGAGATGTTCAAGATTGCAAAAATTATATATAAGTTAAACTTATATTTCATACAATAAATTTATGGGCGAGATTAGTTAAATATAAATTTGGAAAAAAATGGGCCAATTTTTAAAGAATCATCCGTTGGCATTCAAGCCAAAAATATATACTATGAAGATGAATAGTATGTTAAGTTAATTAATGAAGAAGTAAAAAATATATAGAAACAACTTTCATATAATTTTTATTGAACTTGAGAAGTAAAAATTAGTTTTGGGATGATGGCTAAAGTTAGGAACCACGAATCTATAAAACTAACTTCATTCTTTTTAATTATTCTATTAGTAGATATATTAAAAGCTAATAAATTTGTGTCAATTAAGGTAATCCTATGATCTAAAATTTGAACTAATTCTTTTAACATTCTAGCCTAATTCATTCATACCCTTAAAATAAATTTGATGACTTCAAAAAGATTTGGTGTTAATTAGAGAAATAAAATAGGAAGAGTATTGACTTTAATAACTTTTTTAACATTCTTTTTCATGTTATTTGTTTAGCAGCCCAACACAAAATGTCGAGCTCAACTCTTCAACGCAAAATAAAGGCTAGATAAGTATGTATTCCTCCCCAAATGCAATGTTTATTAACTATTATGTTCATCCTATGCAAGAACCGGGAGCCGTGAGATGGCCAGACCGCCTCATGCGGGAACTTGGAGCCGCAAGGTATTTTAAATTGCTTCATATATATCATTTTGATTAGCCTCTACTTTTGTTGCTTCATGTAGAACACATTTTGTTTGATTATGTAATAAATAAGCAATACTTCATAATAATCATTTGAGGAACTAGATATTGATCATTTCATTTTAATATAAATATTGAGCATTTCATTTTATTTTCGAATGGATCCACAGATAACTTTGTCTCATAGTATGTATGAGAAGGTCGTTATTGTTTGGAATGACTATAGTGAAAGTAAAAGTCCATATGAAAAAAAAAAAATTAGATGCCTACATTATGGAATTATTTGTAAAGTTGGAAGCATTAATAGTATAAAACAACATCTTGCAGGAATCAAAGGTAATATAGCTTCGTGCAAAAAGGTCTCATATGACGTTCTTCATCAAATATAAGAAAATTTTAAAGAAATAAAAAAGAAAAAATAACAAGCCCAAGAGGAGTTGGAGCATAATACAACTGTGTTTGTTGATGAACATATAGATGAAGAAAGGGGTTCTTCATCACTTTGCAGGTCTGTTTGGCAGTAGTGAAGTGGTTTTATGGTAGGTTCCACACCATGAAGGCATTGATAAAGAAAAGAGGAAGATAGATGACAGAGAAAATATTTTTGCACCAAGAACTAAAGTAGGTTCCAAATTATCCTTGAAAAGTGTAATGACATCCAAAGAAGCCATACACCATGTTGATTTGGCAGTAGTGAAATGGTTTTATGTTAGTTGCATCCCATTTAATATTATAAACTCTGCTTTTGCACAAAAGATAATTGATGATAAGCTGTAGTTTGACCTAGGTACAAATTGCCATCATTATACAAATTGAAAGTTAATATTCTGAGAAATTATAAAGATGAATGTAAGTTGTTGATTGATTCATATATAAGATTATGGACACAAATAGGTTGGACACTAATGTCTGATGATTGGACAACTAATAGAAATAGGACCTTGATTATTTTTCTTGTTACTGTCCAAGGGGTATCTTTCTTGAAATATGTGGATACTTTTGATATTACAAAGGATGTCAAGACTTTGTGTTCATTATTTTATAAATTTGTGTAATGGGTAAGGTCATAGAATGTTATGCAACTTGTAATATATAATGTTGCAAACCTCAAGAAGGCAGGGAAACTACAATATGAAAGATTTGGTAATATATATTGGTCTCTATGCTCTAATCACTGCTTAAATCTTATTCTTAAATATATTAAAAATGCCTCATATTCAGAAAAACTATTAAACTTGGAGCTACTAAATTTGCTATAAAATTTATCATTTTGAAAAGTATATATAATCATAAGCTCAACTTGTAGTTTTTTTATAATAAGCAAAGTTTACTTTGATTCAAAGATATCCAAAATAATAAAATTAAAAGAAGTATCATCCATCATTTTAGATAATAAAATTTGGAATGATTTTTTACTAACATCTAAATTATCTAGATCTTTAATTTGGTTATTGAGAATTGTATATTCTAATGAAAAATAATCTCTAGGATTTCTTTATGATGGTATGTATAGATCAGTGAGAGCTATTAAGTTCATGTTTAGAAATATCAAAACGATGTACAAATCTTACACAAGCATTATAAAGAGAAGAAGACAGCCAACTAAGAGAAGGCATGCATTATACATCATATTTTCTTAATCCTCATTTTTAATATGATAAAAAAAATTGCCACGAACCTGAAGTGATGTAAGGTTCAATTGAACTGATTGGAAATAAATATATATTTCTTAAACTATCAACAACAATGAATGAGATTAAGCTTTTTTTGTTATAATTTAAAGAGCTTTGGCAAACCAATTGCATTAATGATGACAAAAGAAATACAGTCTTGTAAGTGAAACAATAATTTTTATATGCATTTCTTATTTAAATCATATCAATAACATATTAAATAACTAAAACTTAATTATATGTAGATGAATGTTAGAAGATGTCTGGATCAAGTGCATCAAATTTGTAAAAATTAGCAATTAGAATTTTTAGCCAAACATCTTCATCTTCTAGATGTAAAAGAAATTAGAGTGTATTTGATAAATTCATACCAAAAGGCAAAATCATCAAGAGCATCAAAGCTGGCTTAATGATCTTATATTTGTTAGGAATAATCTCAATTTGAGGCATATATATAATTGGATGATTTTTAGTTATATTTAAATATTTCTATATATATAAATGCATACTTTTTATGATGATTCATATTAATTTTATAGATTCAAATAAAAAAAACTATAATCCTTTGGATCATATAAGTATATAGATTGAGAAATTTTGGGTGCTTGATGAAGAACCCGCTTCAGGGTTTATTTTGAAGAATTTAGAGGCTAAAATTTATGTATAAAATTTCATTTCTATTGTTGAAAAAAAAAATATTAGCTGTACTAGAAAACCTCAAAGTAAGTTTTCAATTAGATTAAATTATATCATTTGAAAGCGATGTTTTATATATATGTTTTATCAATTGGATTAAATTATATCATTTGAAATAGGTGCTTGATGTGAGACTTTTTACATGCAGCAATATTTCCTTTGATCCTAGCTAGGTGTTGTTTCATCCTATTAATCCCTCCAACTTTGTAAACAACCTCACAATGAAGACACCTAAATTGTTTATTTCCATCATGTGTTCTGGACTTACTAAAATGATTCTAAGCAATATTTAATTTCTCTCACACGCTATGAGCAAAAGATACAGGTTGCCTATTTGGTGGATTCATTCTAAAAGGAAAATAATCAATTAGTGCAAACACTGCTCTGAATAATAAAATTAACAAGATGACCATAAATCTTCATTTGGTGATATGTGATATGCATATAATTGGCCCAAATTAAAAGCATACCTTTCAATGTTGATAATAATAAAAAAATAAATGATGATTCAAATTATTTGACCAATTAATTCATCCTTAAAGGAAGCACACTATTTTTTTTTTCTAACTTCCCCTATAATTTATAGGTTTATATCCAACTTGATATATTAAGTTATCCATCAATTGAATTTATAAAAGGGTCATCCCATAAAATGTTTTAGTTAAGATAAAATGCATACAAATCACACAATTGAATGTAGCTATCAAGATGTTTTTCATAAATATTTTCATGTTAATACTTAACATTTAAGTTAACACCATGCATAAGCAAAGAATCTCTTAAAGAACATTTTTTATTCGTAATCATGCAAATGCATGTAACTCTCTCTGCTTCTTAAAATTTTTTATCATACAACATAAAAATAAATGTCTAATGAATATTAGGAGAATTTTTAAATCCAAATAATTTAACTCATCAAATAACCATTAATATCAATAATTAAATGTAGATATGAAGATGAGAATTTTGTTGAACTGAATGTAGCTATCAATGAGTGTGATATCAAAACTAAATTTCATATTAGCACTTTATGTAATAATTCAAATATGTGAAATAAATTTATTTGTAGCTGATCAGAAGAGCATTGCAGCTGATCTGATGAGCATTGCAGCACTATATATATATATATATATATATATATATATATAAAGAAGATATAAGAGAGAGATATGTCTTTGGATCATATTTGTCAGTCATTCTTATTACAAATTTTATTTTATTCGTTGTAAGTAACTAATCATTTATTTACTTTTTCAATTATTTTAACTTCTAAGATTTTTGTTTTTACTAAATCTGACAAAAAATGCATTATCTCCTAATTTTATAAGCTTTCACTATACAAGTTTGGATATATTATAAATTTAATCATTCTGAATAATTTGATATGATTTTATTACATTTTAAATGAAAAATTGAATGATATCATATACATGAAATGATAACTCCATGTAATATCATACTGATCCACGTGATTCGTTGATTGATAGTCATAAGGAGCAGAAAATTGATTGAGAGTTATAAGAAGCCGGGGCGATTGATTCACATGATTCAAGAAGAGTTATAAGAAGTACATTGATTGAGAGTTATAATGGCCTGGTGATTGATTAGGACTCATAAGTGCAAGAGTAAGATATCCTTAATATACACTTATTAAATATCTGAATATTGATACCAACACTGTTATGAATACTATGCTGATATTGTGACTAACATTAATATTATTTATTATCTTTAATATTATTGATCATAATACTAATATTGTTAGTAATATTAGTACTATTGACTGTTACTAATAATGTGACTGATGATGCAATGGATGGAGATATAATGAGCTATAAAATTTAATTTTATTGATCACGATACTAATATTGCTACTAGCATTAGTAATGGTGACTATTAATATTGATATTGTAGCTAATGATGTAATGAATTGATATGTTATGAACTATAAAATGATAAATTGATATAGATAATAAATATAGATATTGAAGTATATATGTCTTTATATGATTTCTGACATATTATTCTCTTTTATCTCGCATTGATTTCAGTTGTAAGATTTTAGTTACTTTTTTGTTATGTGCTCATTATGTGATTTTATATATTTTCAGAAAAGGTTAAGAATCCTATGATATAAGGCTCTGGATAATATGCATAATTTTTTTACATGCAGTTCTAGACAAAATGCAATCATAATTCTTTTCACTATTTATTGGTAAGCTTAGTTAAATGGTTAAAATAAAAAAAAAAACATATGTAATTCTTTCAATATAAATTCTGGAGTGTGACACTTTAGTTTCGAATAATGACTTAAAATTTAAAACTCAAATGAAAAAGCAAAAAAAAATTAATCTTCACAAAAAATAAATTAATGATCCTAAAAGTAATCGGTAATAACATTAACATAATAACAGAATTGATTTTAATCCTTCACAAACATTTAAAAGAAAAAAAAACCCAAAAAAAAACCTTAAAAAATTAGGGCTTAAAAAACTTATATCCTAAGATAACAAGGAAATACGAGAAGTGAAAGTGAAGCTGAAGAAGAATAAGGCCTCGTTTGATTAAGTTTATTTCCTCCGTTTCCGTTTGAATAAGTTATAATCAGTTTGTGGTAACTGTTTGGAAGACAAGTTTAACCGTAATCAATTTTTAGTAAACCGCGTATTTTGAGCGGTTACAAAATTTTTTCCCTCTCCGCTTATTCGTTCAGAAAACACAGTTTCGCTCACCAAATACCCGAAATAACCCGGAGCGTTCTCAGGTCAACCACGAAACCTTCATCTTCTTCAAATGGCAAGACAAAAAAACTGTCGTTGTTTTTTTAGCTCCTTCCATCCAGATTCCCGAACAAGACAGGCTGCCCGTGGAATCCTGAAATCTCGCTCAATTCATAATAAAAGCCCGAACAACACCGTGTCTGCTCCCGATCGATTCAGGAACATTTTCCGCGTAACCTCCTAGCTGAAACTGAATTTTGTACCTCTTGCTCCTTTGTTGTTCTTCGACTTCGCTCCTTCAACGACGTTCCCTCTCTGTCATGAAAATTTAGGGTTTATCGGAGGCAACGACGGTAGATCGCTCGCTCTGCAAGGTAACTTTCTTCCTTTCTTCTTCTGCTCATTCCGCCTTGTGATTTACGGGCACAAATCTCGTTTGCCAGGATTTTGCAAAATTCGGCATTTTCCTAACTCTTCAAACGGGAACGATTTTCCTGCCTGTATTAAGGTGACGTTGATATCGGAACGACTTTCCTAACTCTTGATACCGGATCGATTTTCCTGCCTGTATCAGAAAAAAAAAAATTCTTGACTCTTAATATGGAAGAGTTGGAATAGTCCAACCTGCATTAAGGTGATGTTGCGACCAAGAGGCAGAGCTTAAAAGCATGATATGAAACAGAGATCGTATTGATCCTTAATAATGAGGAAGAAAATGAAAATAAGAAATTTCATAACAGTTACATTTTTCATGTAATAGTTTTACTTGCTATTTCAGAATCAATACTTCGTACTCCCGCTTGGCTGCTCGTTCACAAGAGGCGTTCTTCTTTGAATTTCAAGTGGTTCAACTTATTTCTTCCGATCATCAGCAACGTCAAGCTTCTTCCATTGTTTCAGGTGATTCGCTTACCCTATTTTATTCGATTGCTTATTCTATATGAAGTGGTTCAACTGAAATTTTTTACTTCCCTTACAAAAAATTACAACTGTTAGTAATAATTAGGCACAATTTGATACAATATATATGATTTATAAATAATAAATATTAACCTACAATTAGAAGTTTTGTAAATCAATAAAATTCTTTTGTTCGTACAAAATAATACAACTATCTTAATTTTTTTTTAAACATGTAGATGGGAAATCCAAGAGAAGGATGTGCACCTGCATCATGGGACTTAGATACGACTTTAACATATTGTGATAT
>NW_021319551.1:1822978-1852495 GCF_001605985.2 Dendrobium catenatum
TATATATATATATATATATATATATGTGTGTGTGTGTGTGTGTGTGTGTGTGTGTGTGTGTGTGTGTGTGTGTGTGTGTGTGTGTGTGTGTGTGTGTGTGTGTGTGTGTGTGTGTGTGTGTGTGTGTGTGTGTGTGTGTGTGTGTGTGTGTGTGTGTGTGTGTGTGTGTGTGTGTGTGTGTGTGTGTGTGTGTGTGTGTGTGTGTATATGTGTGTGTGTGTGTGTGTGTGTGTGTGTGTGTGTGTACATAAATTTCATGGACAATTATGTCTTTTATAATAAAATCTCAAAAGCAGAACTCCTAAACAAACAATTTCAACTTACTTTCAAGTATTAATAAGCACTTTTAAAAATATTAGTCAAACATATCTCATTATTGAAACTCCATTTTATTAAACGGCTTTTTCTCAACCTCCTTTTCTAAAACTCCTTTTTATATAAGCATAAACCGAATCAAACGAAGCCTAAGACTTCCTTTAGCAGCTTATCGAGTCCAGCTCGCAAACAAATAGATGCTGAGCAACTGAGAACGAGAACGAAAGGTCGTATATTCATGCGAACGAAGAGCAGCGAACAAGATAGGGAATAGTAATATTAGGTTTTTATGTCGTGGTTATTCCTCAAATACCGCTTGATCTCATTCCTACGTCTTATATTGCATTTTAACTGAACTGAACAGTTTTTTAAAACCTATGTTGATTCGCCGATTTTATGGTTCGACAACTGGGCCGACCGGTTCAATTCGGATTTTCTGTTATCCCAATTGTGGGAATTATTTGAACTGGTCGGCATGAGGCCGGTTCATGATTCAACCGGTTGGACTAGTTGGTCCGGTCCGATTTTAAAAACCTTGAAAAATTACATAGACATTTTTTGTTAAAATGAAATATTAAAAAAAAAAACTAAAATGCAAATTAAAAAAATCATAATTTCCGTCTGGTGCAAATCAATTTAAAAAAACAAAGGTATTCTAAAAAGCTTATAAAGTAAGTCTTTTTGTAAAGCTTCGTTTGGGGCGGATTTTTTATTGCTTTGTAAAACGGAGTTTTAGTACAAAAATAAAAAAATTGTACTAAAACTCCGTTTTTTAAAACAATAAAAAAGCCGTCACAAACGAAGCCTTGGGACAGCTTTCTTTCTGCTTCTTAAAGTAGTTTTTAGTACAAAAATTTTTAATTTTGTACTAGGAAACTGCTTTAAGGAGAAAGAAAGCCGTCCCAAATGAAGCCTTAGGCTGCGTTTGGGACGGCTTTTTTATTGCTTCTGAAAATGGAGTTTTAGTACAAAAATTAAAAAATTTGTACATTAACGAAGTCGAGAGGGTGAAAAAGGATGAAAACAAAACAAAAAACAATTACCTTCTTCTTGGTTTGTTGCACTCTATCGGCGATAGACATCTTAGGCCGGAACGCCAGCACCGGGTCCCTCGATCGATTCAACCCCAGATCCTCAACCATGACCCTGACGGCCTCACTGGAGAACAAGTCCTTAGGCCGAACCTCCTCACATAACCGAGCAAACCTTTCTCTCGCCTCCGCAGCCAAAGCCTTCTCTGCCGCGGTCGGCTCCTTCCCCGCTCTCATCTCCACCATCGCCGACAGAACCATCATGATCTGCGCAACTCTCTGCAGCTCCTCTTCTCTTCCTCTTCGTTTCTTCGCTGGTGGAGGAAGCGGTGCTGCGTCGGCCTGCGTAGCGGAAGCGATAAGCTCCCTCGCTGGTGGAGGAGCGATGGAGATGCCATGTGCCCGGCGGAGATTTAAGTAATTTTTCAGCGGAAAGCAGCGGAACGCAGGACATGGGGAAAGGTCGCGAGAAGCAGGTATGTTCCGCGAAACTTTTTCTGACGTCGTTCTGCCGCAATCCCCCAAACGGCAATTTAATAACTTTTTATAAAGCAAAGCAACTGTACCGCCGTCCCAAACGCACCCTTAGTCTTTCTAAAGCGGCTTTTTAGAAGGCGGTAATAAAGCTGGCTTCATTTGGTATCGCTTTATTACTATGTTTACAGCAACTTTCAAGCACAAAAAAATTAAGTGTCTATTTTAAGCATCTTTCTTAATGCTTTGATTTTTATATCGCAATCACATTTTTTAATTGGGTAGACTTTTTACGCTTTCAAAAAATATTTATGCTAAAAAGCTATGTTTTATAATAGTTTTCAAAAAATATTTTTTCACAATAAAAATATTTACGTTAAAAGCAATTTTACCACTTTTAAAATTAAAAAACTGTTATTTTAACATTAAATATTATATTAGGGGTGTCAATTTGGGTCATTCGTGTCAAACTCAAATCTCACCCGGCTAGTTCTGACCCGACCCAAACACGACTCGATTCAGCTTTCGAGTCAATTTTCTTGACCCGAACCCGACCCGATTCGGGTTCGGGTCAACCTGACCCGACATGAAAGTTATGAGATTTGAAAATTTTTATTTGAAATTAAAATACATTAAATATTGCAATGTAAGTATGTTATGTATACTAAAAAGTAAAAACTTGAAACTATTAAAAATTGAAATTACAATATTGCATTAATAAATTTATTACAAAATGGCTTTTCAAACTTGAGTAAATGGCTTTACAAATTGAAATTACAATGTTACATTGATAAATTTCTTACAAAATAATATAATAATCTCAAACTATATCTTGCACTACAACTACACTCCAACTTGAATATATCATTAAAGTATTATACCTCTCAGGCTCTCACACTTCAATTTGAATTAACTGCAAAAGTAAGAGGGACAAAACTTAAACAATTAAAAATCCTAAACAAATAAAAACTATAACATGCTAAACAATGAGAATATGAGATAGTATAACTAGAAAGCTTTAACAAATAGCTCAGGTAAACCATTCAACTCATTTAATTTTTCTAATTCTCTATTACCATCCAAGGCCGCGCATTTAACTAAAAGTAGTATCTTAAAAATGCCATATTGCCACATGGTTGCAATAGTGAATAATATTTAACCCAACGCCCAATGGCGACAGCTCTCACATTCGGTTGACAAGGTTTTTCATCATTGCTTGAGCTTTCATAGCTATACACTTTACCTTAACTCATTATTCATCAAGCAGATGAATTAATTAAGCATTAGAAATTCAAATTCTTTGATTCAGCTGGCAAATCTTCAATCCAATGAATACAGGCATACAGCAATACAGGTCCAGCAGGCAAAACCCCAAAACAGACACCAACAGCACTACAACAGGTTAATTCAAAACATCATGAAATATATAAACATATACTGAATACCAACATATATGCTTTGGTCCAGCCTCCAACAGGCAAAACCGACTGAAAGCAGGTAGTTCTTAGAAGTGAGAACTTCTTTCCCAAGTCCCAACATAAAAGTATAAAACATTAAAACATAAATATTAAAGGCTGAAAGCAGGTGTTCAGTGTTCTGAAATCTGAAACAGCAAGCCACTAACAAAACAACACCTGAGTTCAAAGAAAATACATATAAATATCAAAGCACGTAGTTCTTAGAAGTAAGAACTTCTTTCCCAACGGCCAACAGGATAGCCTAGGGTACTCTTTTAACTGAACCATTACCGTCTTCACTGGCAATGTTTTCCATATTTAAGCATGATGTCCTCAGTTGTACTATCAAGTTATGTATCATTCACAGCTACAAAAGAAAATATGTATTACTATAAAGTTATGACAGAAAACTTGTTCTTAAAAAATCTCAAATAAATGAAATATTATCATTATATCCATATAATCAATCTTTATTGCAAACCAAGGCTTCAACTATTTCATGTTTTAAAGCACTTCTATATTGATCCAGTACACTACCACTGTTACTGAATGCACTATCTGAAGCTACTGTGGAAATGGAAATGCATAAAACATCGCGTGCCATAACGGCCACTTCAGGATACCTGTATTGATTAACTTTCCAAAAATGTAATATGTCTAACTTAACCTTCCTATCAATTTTTTGTTCTTTAAGATACATTTCAAGTTGTGACTTCTTAGGCAGTGTAATTTCCCCTTCAAATGAGTCGTAATCCTAATTATAAATTTGTGCATATAAAGTTGAAGTTAGTGAATAGATAATGTTAATGTAGTCATAGGCTCATAGATTGAATGAATGAAAATGAATCATACCTGAAGAAAACTGTGATTTTATAATTATTGGAGGAACGGTCATTGTGCTTTCAACTTGAGAACTCTCTGAGCCTACTGATAACTGACCATTAGACGAATGTCGTTCAACTTTTTCATAGTTCGCGAATAAAGCAAATACTTTCTCCCTAACCATTTTGGTCTCAATAACGTATTCATCTCCATATAACTTTCTATAACACCACTCAACAAATGTAAACTTGTACCTAGGATCCAAGATAACTGTTATTGCCAATATATCACTGAAATCAAACCAATACTTCTCAAATTTGACTAACATCTTTACTGCAATTTTTTTTATGTAGTCAACCCCATAAGAAGTTTCATGCTTAAGTGCAGCATAAGCCGTAGAAATACAAGGGAAGAAGAGATTTGATGTGAGATATTTTGTTCTAGAAAAAGCACAAGTAATCTCATAAAAAGGAGCAAGGAACTTGCAAATGCTCTCTAACCTATACCATTCAGTGTTACTGGGGGAAGTTTTAAAATTAGAATATAGTAGTTCCAAATGTTGAAAAGCACGTCTATAGTAAATAGCATAATCTAACATGATGAATGTTGAGTTCCACCTTATAGGAACATCTTGTCGTAATCCTTTTTTAGAGTCAAGATAGCTTTGCTTGGCACATTCCAAAAAATTTTGCTTTCTTGCTTGTGAACCTTTCACATATTTGATACTTTCTCTTACATTAGCAATGGACACATCAACCTCCTTCATTCCCTCTTGCACAATAAGATTCACAATATGAGCACAACATCTTATATGAAAAAATTCACCCTTACATAACAATCCACCACGCAAGTTTAATTGGTTTCTTAAGAACTGAACATAAACATTATTAGATGAAGCATTGTCTAGAGTAAAACTGAAAACTCTATTTTGAATTTTCCATTCAGTGAAAAAAGAATGAAGTTTTTCACATAAAGCAATTCCATCATGTGGTGGTGACATGAAACCAAAATTAATTATCTTTTTCTGCAACACCCAGTTGTTATCAATGAAATGGGCAGTCAAGCAAATAAAGCAATCAAGTATTAATTGATGTCCATAAGTCAGATGTAAATGAAACTCCGCTGGTACATTTGAAAATCTCCTATTAAATAACAATTTTCTCTTTTACAAACATCTTCTTGTAGTCACTTCTGTCAGTATTTCTAGAAACTATTTGCAGATCACAACGGAGATAATGCAATAATGCACGAAGACCAACCCATTCAACACACTGAAATGGAAGATCATGTATAATTATGCAGGCAGTGAATAACTCACGAAACTCATGTATGTCAAACTTAGATTCAGACATGTAGATGGATGAGCTGGCATTTGATTGCAAAATAAGCTTCACAATGTCACGATTGTCTCTTTTTTTTTACAATTTTGTAAATGACGTCTTAAATTGCGAGTGCCTAACTTGCTATCACACTGATATATTTCCCCACATTTCCTACATGTACATCTCTGTTTTCCATCACTAGGAAGGGGTGACATCTCATAATAACCCCAAACTATTGAACTCGTTCTTCTTCTTTTCTTCACAGTATAGGGTCCATCTAAATCTTTTCCATCAATATTACAGAAATCATCATCATCATTTTCTATGTGAACTGGACTAGAAGCATTGGCTACTTGAACATTCTCATTGAAAGGAGTACTTCCAACAACTGTGTTAGAATCCTCCATCAAACAAAGAGAAGAATGAGTTCAACATTTATTAAAGTTATTGTAAATTCATCAAGAAGATGAATTAGCAAAATAGATAGAAAATAGAAGTACCCAATATCATAATAACTCTAAAAAATGCACCCTTTCAATGCAATATACATGACAGTCACAGAGGAACCTTAAATCCCATAAGAGCAAAAACCAACTCAAACATCATCAACTTAGAAGTTAAAATTGCCACATATAGCACACACCTACTCCATATTCCGGAAAATGAGAAAATAGAAAACAACATTAGGAATTTTCCATAACATATAGGCATATAGCACACAATGGCTCCAGCAAGCATAACAAATGGAGAAGCAGTGCTAAATCATGTTCTGAAGCACTAATAAGTTATAACCCCATAAAACAGAAGATAACATTTCCTGATTTCCATAACGTATAGCACATAATGACCCCAGCAAGCAGAAAAAAAGTAAAAAACTAACGAAGGACGAAGGAAAACAAAGATAGCAAAGGGATTTTGCCTTCGGATCATAATTAGTTGCAAATCATGTAATCATATATTCATCTCCTCTAGATTTTGTTAATCGCACACGCTGCACACAGCGTCTACACCTCTAGGGTTTCCATTTGAGAAGCTCAAATATGAAAAAAATTTGTGGAAACTCATAATAAATAGTTAAAGACTAAAAATCTTGCAATGTATTCATCACATTATCCCAAATGCAAAGCAGCAAAAAGTTTACCGTGGTCTCGACTCTTTATACATGCCGAAAGCTTGCGAATAAAAACCTAACTAATAAGGGAGAGATGGAGATTTGAATTTTTCACCTGCGATCTGAGAAATCGAGCTTAAAAGTCTACAACCAAAGCTCAATCACGAAGAATGCATACGGAAGTCAGAGAACTAGGGCAAGGGCACAGAGCGAAACAGAGAATCAGAGAACAAGAGTCGAAGTCAAAAGCCAAGGCCCGAGCCAGCCACTGCATTCCTTAATATTAATGGGAAATCAGGTTAAAAACGTGCCAAAATCGTGTCTTTGGGCTGACCCGAACACAACCCGAAACTTAAATCGGGTCAAATATTTGAACCTGAACCCAACCCGTTTTCAAACCGGGTCGACCCGAACCAAAAATTTCTGGGTCGAGCCCGTGTCAAATTTTCATGTCGTGTCCAATATTGACAGCCCTATATTATTTTTTATATTTTGCTCTCAAATGTATAGCATATTAATTGAAATTGATCATGAAATTGTTTAAATTTCTTTGAGTGCTCACCCAACTATAAAAAGAATCTTTTTTTTTTTTTTACTTTAGAGCAAATTAATACAACACATGATATATGTATAATTCAAATTTAAAACCTCTTACTTAATAGCCTAAGCTCTCAACCCAACAAAATAAGCATTTTAAAATTCAAATGACCTTATCACTCTTAATGAAGGGCGAAAATATAGATATAGGGAGCTGCCCACACTCATAGCAATGAGCTTTGTAAAAGTCAGGTTAAATCAACGTCAACGTCAGGAGATGCCTAAGTCATGCTTTTTTTTTTCTTTTCCTTTTCTTTTTCCTTGAGAAAGTTAGTCTGATTATGACAAACTCACACACATATCACATATACAAGCTTCAAATCCAAGGCAATTTAATTGATAATCAAAACTCTCAACCAATGCATAAGTCATAGTTTTCATATTCAGTTCAATTTACCCACAGTACCTCAGACATCTCAAACTAAAAAATGCTTATAAAGCTAGACAATATGTTCATAATGGTTTCACCAAAAAACATAGTTAATTGGTTAGCTCCACTGAATATGAAAACTATCTATAAATCCAAATAGATTCCAACAAAAATCGTGACTCGAGCTGCATGGCAGACTATTATTACAACACTCGCTTGGTAATAATATTACAAAGTAAATGAAGTCAGAAAAGGAACACAAAACGTAATTTGTTTCATGTAAGAGAAAAAAATTATCATTCTGATTGAGCTTGAGAACATCTCAAATTTCCTACAGATGATCACAGACAGCCTTTGTGAATTCTGAAGTGGAAGATTTGCCGCCCAGATCACCAGTTCGGTATTTTCCTTCAGCAATGGTGCTGAGAATCGCATTATGGATCTGATCAGCTTTGTCGTTCAGCTGTAGGTGGCGCAGCATCATGACCGAACTCAACAAGAGAGCAGTCGGGTTTGCTAGATTCTGCTCGGTTGATAGAAAGAAAATAGAAGTATAATATATAAAGAAGAAATTTATGCATGAAGCAGGCTTATCTCTATATGCATACAATGATCTTTTTTTTTTTAAATTCGAAGTCATGAACTTCAAATCAAAATAGACAACTTAGGCTTCATTTGGGACGGCTTTTTTCTTACTTCTTAAAGCAGTTTTTTAATACAAATTAAAATTTTTATATTAGAAAGCTGCTTTAAGAAGCAACAAGAAAGAAAAACAATTTGGACAATAATAAGTTTGTTTTCAACCATTTTATGTGTGAAAATACCAAAATCAAAGAGGATTAGGAGGCATGTTTTGGATTTTATAGCCTATATTGATTTCTGATGGAATCCAACCATATAATGGAATCTAACAAATTTCAACTCATAAAACATGTTATATACTTCAAGCAATCAAATTGGCCCATGATGTCACATTAGATATTATCATCTTAGATGCCAAAATGTACATGTGTGGTGCCTTGGTTTCTTTATGAACAAGCAGAAGAGAGAGAATTTAGAGACGTGGATCACCTTGCCCGCAATATCAGGAGCTGAGCCGTGCACAGCCTCAGCTAGAGCAATGCCACCTTCACCAATATTGCAGCTGAAGGAAATTTTGCATGATTATTACAAGGAAGATCAGAGCGCATGAGCTGAGAAAGAGAATGTTGTTCATTCTTACCTTGGAGTCAAACCCAGTCCACCGATAAGGCCAGCACAGAGGTCACTGATGATATCTCCATAAAGATTAGGCATCACCAAAACATCAAACAAAGTTGGGTTCTTCACGAGCTGTTCAGGCAAAATCAAGGCCGAGAAAGAAGGGGAGGTAAGAATTAAGTTGGCATTAGTTACAAGTTATGCTCTATGAGTTGAACTACGCTAAGGTAATAACTGCTACATATGAAAATGCATAAAAAATCTCTCAGTTAAGTTCGAATTTGAGAGCAAAATATGGAGCATTCTATAGCAATTCTTGTAATCCCACCATTTGTAGAAGACAAGCATATTGATTGTCAGGCTTAAAACAATGATGAACATTCAAAATCCAATAAAATTTAGCCATACCATCATGCAACAGTTGTCAATGATGACTTCCTCGTAAGTAATATCAGGATATTTCTCAGCAACTTCACGGCAACACTGGAAAAGAAGTACACTTGAGATATAACTCGCGTATTAACTTTCTACTTTGGATATGAATGTCTATATATCAAGTATCCAAAAACACCTTAAGGAAAAGGCCATCAGTTTTCCTCATTATGTTGGCTTTATGAATAGCAGAAACTCTTTTACGACCATTTGTCTTGGCATAATGAAAAGCGTATTCTGCCACCCTCAAACTTGCCTGGCGGGTAATGATCTTAAGACTTTCTACAACACCTCTGACAACCTGGGAGAAAAGAACGTTAAGAGAAGCATAAATGGAAAGTATGCAAGTACATACATGTCTTGACGCTTTCCAACAGAAGATACCTGGTGTTCCAGGCCACTATATTCCCCTTCAGTGTTCTCACGAATTGTAACGAGATCGACATCATCATATCGAGTTTTGTAGCCAGGGAGACTGTAACAAGGTCGGACATTGGCATAGAGACCCAATTCTTTCCTTAAGGTAAGATTCAATGACCTATGTCCTTTTCCAATAGGTGTAGCCATAGGACCTTTAAGGCCCACACCATTTCTGCGCACGGATTCTAGACTTTCCCATGTTAAAAAGCTCTCAGTTCTTGGGTCTACTTTGTCCCCCACATAATGTTCCTCCCACTCAATAGGCACTTCAGCTGCATTGAACACCTATATGACTCAAATGTAATCAGAAGAAAGTGCAAGTAAGACAGTAGGTTGAAGAATGAAACTAAGACAATGATAGCTGAGGAGATTTGAAGTGTCAAGAAGACATCAGCATAAAAATTTGAAGTGTCAAGAAAAGATTTTGTTCATCATATTTCAAGATAAAAAACACATGCTTTCTCCAAACGACCAGAAATAGTACCAGCAGGTCCAGCACAAACATGTATGCGCAAGGGCTTAGGCTGTGAACTGTTCTTCAAAAGTTCTGAAAATTAGCATATTATCCTCAAATTGACTTCTAACTTTTTAACAATTACTTGTTTTGTCTCTCAAAACATTGATTTGCTATTCTTCAAATTTAGCTTCTAAGATAATCTTACAATATTTTATTCTACTTATTCTGTACTGACATTGTATTCATTCTAATTTTTCCTTATTGTTTAAATTTTTATATAATTTCAAATTCTAATTCTTCTCGAGATGCATGATACTTTGTTAGTTCTAAAACATGAAATTTAAACACAAATTAATAATAATTCCACAAAAAGATGCCCATTTGATAATACCAACTAGTGTCCTAATAAAGCTATTGCAATTCCATGGCGCACGGAAAGCTGGGAAAATAGCCTTCCTCGAAACAACCTTCAATAGCCGTTAAGCATATATTTTACTAATTTAAAAGGTACTCAAAACAAAATAATTTCAGCTAGAAAGTTATGGAACTATCTTAGAAAAACATGCTACCAACAACCTCGTCATAAATGCACTCAGGAAGAGAATTTCTAATAATCCAAGAAGTTGGATGGATGAATTATCATCGATTTTATGGGAATATGGAACCATGCCATCAACAATTATTGGAGAAACGGCCTTCTAATTGGATTTTGGATACGAGGGAATGATCCCTTCAGAGGATTTCTGCCAGAAGGAAACTCTCTCATTGCCGTCTGAAAAAGGCTTCAAATTGGATTCAGAACAATGATTAGTTATAAGGAGATTGTTTGAACCATACTAGAGGAGAGAAAAAACAAATCTTTTGAGACAATCAGAAAACAAAAAGGCAGAGCATATAACTTGGTGACCTAGTACTTGGAAAAACAGAGATCATCAGAAAGCATTCCGACATGGGGAAATTTCTGAAATAGCAAGGAAGAACCTTATATTAATTAAAAGAAGTTTTATTATTAAAAAGAAGTTTGGGAAGAATGCTTATAAGCTTCAGACAAGCAAAAGTGAACAAATTTCAATAACATGGAATGAAAATTACTAAAATTATTTAATCTCTTAGATATCGCCTATGTTTGGTTAGGTGAGGTAAAATGGAATCAATTGAGCAGGGAGCTCAGAAAGTTTGGTTATTTGAGAACCAATTCAACAGCTTGAGTTGAGAAAAAGATATTACTACTTATGAGATTGTTTGTCCAAGTTATTTCATAACTCAACTACATGACCAATTTTATAATTGGACTTGAGGATAATTGAATAAAATATTTGGCAGATCTCCAATCATTGAGGTCATCTTTATTGTCATTTTCTTTGTTCTTTCTCTCTCAATTATTTTATAAAAGTTAAACGTCTCAAATTCTAGTAAAGCTAAGAGTAATATTGCATTGTAGTCGACAAGCAAAGCACTGTTCTATAACCATTGTTGTACAACTACAGCTAGATGTTGTCAACAACCAACACTTAACATTCCTATTGCTAACCAAGAGAAGTAGAGAGTGGTCATCGAAAACCAATGCATAAACATCTAATACACCTAGCCAAGATCAGCCTAGCCAGGCCGGCCCGAACCAGCAATGTAGCTGGGCAGAACCAAGGGCGCCAGGAGGCGGAAATTCGGTCCCCCTTGTGGGCAAGAAAGCTATTATTCATTATGTAAAAAGGAATTAAGCGGGAGCTATTTAGAATGTTTTTATTCAGTAAAAGAGGACTAATTTGAATCAGTAAATATTAAATTTAGAGAAAGAGGGCTAATTTGAATTCAAATTTGGAAGGTAAGTAGGAAGGATTATATTAATTGGGTTGTTTTACTATCATTATGAGATTGTTTGTTGTAATTCTTTTTAAAGTTGTTTCTAGCAACAGCTAGGATTTGTGAGAGAGCCGATCTACCTCTCGAATGATTGACCAATTGTATCTTTCATTATAGTTGGAGTAATAAAAAGTTAGCCCCCATACTTCCCTCCAATTTCTTCTTATCTAATTTATTGTTTTTGCTTACAAGACACATCAAATTGGTATCAGAGCGAGATTTTGAAGAGATTGCAGCAAAGAAGATGGATGTGTTGGAAGGTGAAGTGGAGCAAATCAAATACGGGATAGAGGGGAGGTTCTCAACCATCAAAGGAAGGTTTTCAGCTATGGACAATCGGATGGAGAACTGATTTGGAGGGTTGGAAAAGATGATAAAGAAGCTCATGGAGATGCAATCCAAAACTCCACTAGCAGTTCTAATTGCTAACCCTAACTAAGATTTGATCAGGATTCCCTTGGCAAAATCTAAGGGAAAGGAGATCAGGCTGAAGGAGTTCGACAAGGAGAGTTTCTTTCATCAACAGGATGGGGGGAGCAAGGAGGGAATTTTGCAGTGGAGATGGTGAGGTGGCTGGCCTCTATTGGAGGCATTTCAAGTAAGGGGTGGGCGATCGGAGATGGATGTGATCGAGCTAAGCCATGGTGATCGATTCATGCAAAGAGTAAGAAAGAAAGGTGAGATTCCTACCCCTGATACACTGGGGGAACCATTGAAGGGAGAAGAAGTTTGAGTGGAGATGCTAGGGTGAGAATGTTAAACATGTCGATATTTGTGGGGGAGGATTCCCATGGGTGGGTGTACCAAGTGAAGAGGTATTTAGCGGTGAATGGGTTGAATGGAGAGCAGAAGCTTATGGCTGTAAAGTTATGTCCGGAGGCAAAAGCCTTAGCTTGGTTTTAGTGAAAAGAGACCAGATATTTGATCCGCTTTTGGGAGTTACGGATTGCTTGTTGGAGCGTTTACGAGATATTAATAAAAAGGCTTGCATAAGCAAATCTTTTCCTTTACTCAAGAGGATACCGTATTGGAGTATAGGGAGAGATTTGAGTTGTTCTCAGGGCGGTTAAGGGGGATTTCGTAGGCGGTGTTTGAGGAAAATTAACGCCCGACACAAGAGCAAACCTCCGATTGTTGAGGATGATGAGGCTAAGAGAGATGATGGAGCTAGCCCAAATAGTGAACGATCGAAGACAAATGAAGAGGAACAGTAGGAGCGGAATCATGGGAGGCTCCTACAGGATTGCCTCGACTTCACTGACACTGAGGATCCAAACAGTGTCATTTTAACGGGAGAAGCCGAGGGAGAAGAGTGTAGGAGTTCGCCCCAGGGACAATTTCAAGTGCCTCACAGAGGCAGAGGTACAGTTTAAGAGAGCGAAGGGTTTGTGCTTCTGATGTGATGAGAAGTATGCACCAAGTAATCAATGCAAGGACCGTACACTCGAAGTCCTTAAAATTTGTGATGAGGAGGAGACCGACAGCGAAGAGTTGGAGGAAGTAGAAATGAAATGAGAGCACCTATATTGATGTGGTGGAAGTGTCCCTAAACTCAATGGTGAGATTTACTCCAAATTACACCATGAAGGTGAGGGGATAGATCAAGGAGTGGCCAGTGGTGGTCTCGATGGATAGCAATGCTACTCACAACTTTATCTAAAATTGAGTTGTGGATCAGTTGGGATTGAAGTTGGCAAATACGAGGGATAGGGAAGGTTGAGAAGAGTAGGGGGGAATTTGCAGGGGGGTTGATGCTGACACTCCATAGTCTACATATATTAAAGGATTTTCTTCCATTGGATTTGGAGAGCACCGATGTGATCCTAGGGATGAAGTGATTACATACGATTGGGTAGATGAATGTGGACTAGAAAACTTTGACTATGGAGATTCAGGTGGAATGGAAGAGGATGGTGTTGCAAGGAGATGTCAGCATGTGCATAATCATGGTTCACTAAAAATCATGGTCAAGGCGATACAAGGAGCAGGGCTGGGCTACTTGGTGGAGCTACAGAGCATGGTGAGGTCCGAGATTTGGAGCCGATCGAGGTCCCTGAGTATTAGCTTCTACGGCAATTTCTTGATGTTTTTCAGTAGCTTAGCAGATTATCGCCACCCAGGGAGCACGAGCATGTCATTACCTTGAAGGAGAGAGCTTCTCCTATTAGTGTCCAACCATATCGATACCCACAGATTCAGAAGGATGAGATAGAGAGGCTCGTCAAAGAGATGCTTGAGGTAGGAATTATCAAGCCCAATGTGAGCCTCTTTTCCAATCTAATATTACTAGTGAAAAAGGACAATAGTTGGAGGTTTTGTGTGAACTATAAGACCCTAAACAAGAAAAGTGTGTTGGACAAGTTTCTCATCCCCATGATTGATAAGCAGCTAGATGATCTGCTTGAGGCGATCATCTTCTTAAAGATTGGCCTAAAGTTGGGCTACTAACAGATCAAAATGAAGTTGAGGGATGTGCACAAGACAGTTTTCAAGACTCATGAGAGTCACTAAGAAATTTTGGTAATACATTTGGCCTTACCAACGTGCCAACCACTTTTCAATCCCTCATGAATAGAGTTTTCAACTGGGATGTGCACGGGATCTGGCTCATTGATGATGAATGTGACTCAAGTCTCGGAATTTGGGCCTTTAATTTTTTTTCTAGAAATACTCTATTGCCCTTCGAGGAAGGGCACTTTCTCTTCATTTCTTCCACAACACTTTCTCTCAATTCTCCTCAACCATCCTTAGCACGAGCTTGTCCATACAAAATGGCTACCTATAGGTGTCATAAGGCTTCACTGAGTTCAAGTTCTAACAAATCTCATCGACAACTAAAAGATTCGCTGATATAATATTTTTTGGTATTGCTATAAGGATGTCGACATGATTGTTCGACTCCATACTAAGGGCGAATATCTCAACATGTTCTATGAGGACGAGTTATACTTACCCTACGATACTTCAAACTTGGCCTGTAACTTCTATTTTGCTTACATCACGATGAGATGCTTAACTTCTACGACTTCATTCCAGTGAAAACTATGTCAAACTCAATCTCAAGTGTGTTGACCTTCCTCTCGCCTTTATGGTGAGAGAAGATCAAGTGGAGCCTCGCCATTTTCTGCCACATCTGCTTCATCACACTCTCTATAATGATGAATGGCTTGGCGAACAAGGTGAGGAACTAAAAGTCCAAATTCATTTTTGTAAAGTTTTGTATAGACTGGGCGGTTAAAAATGATTGCTTGTATAGTGATTGAACTACCTGTAGTTACTTAGTTCAGATTTTGTAATATTTGCATATTATGTGGCATTTATTGATTATAATATGAATTATGAATTACTAAGGTTGTATCAACTTTCTGGTTAAATTTGTAAGAAAAGTTGATAAGTTACAAGTGGTGTTGTATTGTGAGTGCGGAGGCACTGCCCTCTTTGTTTGTAGCACTGCGGTGCTGTCCTGCGGCACCACAATGCTAATCTCTCTGCTTACAAGGAAAATGACAAGTGCACAGGGCCTCTTGGGGACTCCACAATGCTCTAGTGTTGGCATTGCGATGCTAATCTTTCTATTTTCAAGGCAGAATTCATCCCTTGGAGGCACTGGAATGTCGAAGAGTGGGCATTGCATGGCTAAGCAAAATATTTCATATAAATATCTAAGTCTACTTTCAAAAACCTATTTCGTTTTCATTTGGTTCCTCGAATGGGAGAAGATGAGAAGAGAAACGGAGAAGGAAGAGAGAGATGGAAGCTAAGTTAGGATGTCTTAGAGCCAGTTTTGTCCATCAGGATATCGGGAATATTATTCAGATCAAGGTAAGTTACCGTTGACCTATTTCAAATTTCAATTTTGTGACCTTTGTGTAAAATTTTGGTGTTTTATTTAGTTAGATTTCGTACAAACTAAAATTTATGAAGATTAAGAAGCTTTCACCGTCTAATTCTAGCATATTGTAGAATATAACATTTTGGTCATATTAATATGCACAATATTGTTTATATATGTTGAAAGCATTGATATTCATATGCTCATACATGCAAAAGGAGAAGAAAAATGCAAGTGAGTCATTCTTGATATTTTATAAGCATTTTTGTTATGCGACGGGCATTATTTATGCATGTTGAAAGTAAAGATATTATGTGTTCATACTGAAAGTATTGATTATTTACACATATTGAAATTTCTAATGTTTCCTAGCTTGTGATTGAAAAATGCAAGTGGCTAGTGGTGGATGTTTTATATGCATTCAAGTAAAATTAACAGGATCTATGTTATATTTTTGTTATGTGACCGGCATTATTTAAGAATGTTGAAAGTAAAGATACTATGTGTTCATGCTAAAAGTACTGATTATTTACACATGTTGAAATTTCTGATGTTTCCTAGCTCATGTGATTGAAAATGTGCTAGAAGGGGGAGGAGGAAAATGCAAGTCACTAGTGGTGGATGCTTTATATGCATTTAAGTAGAATTAATAGGATATGTGCACTTATATGATTATCCATCTATATGTTAGATACACTCTAATAAATACGATATGAATAAGTAGGGTATAAGTAAAATAGAGTTATATGATCAAGTGGAGATATAAGTGAAAGTGGATGTATAAAGTAAAGAAAAAATATAAACAAGCGCAGTTATAAGTGGAAGTGAAGGTATAAAGAGGTGAATGAAAAAGTGTTCATGCTAAAAGTACAGATTATAAAGAGGTGACTTGAATTATTTATGCATGTTGAAAGTAAAGATATTATGTGTTCATGCTAAAAGTACTGATTATTTACACATGTTGAAATTTCTGATGTTTCCTAGCTCATGTGACTGAAAATGTGCTAGAAGGGGGAGGAGGAAAATGCAATCACTAGTGATGGATGCTTTATATGCATTTAAGTAGAGTTAATAGGATATGCGTACTTATATGATTATCTATCTATATGTTAGATACGCTCTAACAAATACAATATGAAAAAATATAGGTATAAGTAAAAATAGAGTTATATGATCAAGTGGAGATTTAAGTGAAAGTGGATGTATAAAGTAAAGAAAAAATATAAACAAGCGCAGTTATAAGTGGAAGCGAAGGTATAAAGAGGTGAATGAAAAAGTGTGAAAAGTTTAAAATGAAATGTTATATATTATTTTCTTTTATGTTATTTCATTTCTGACATCATATTCAAATAAATGCTTATGTCGTTATTTCTATCATATACTTATTATGGACACATATCTGATAATTATAAGACATGATATAAACATCATGCTATTTCACTATAATCCTGTTTTACTGTTCATGTTATTTTATGAGTGTATATTGAATTTAATAGTAAGTTTCGAGTAACCTATTGAGCAAGTGGTGCTCACTCCTACTTTACTTGCACATGTCAATTTCAATAAAGGATAAGGCTTCGATTGAGTAGAAACTAGTGATACCATTGGGATTTTAATTAGGTATGTTTATTTTATACTGATTATTATGACAATCAAGACAAATGTATATGATTTGGTGGAAAGCGATATTAGACCATGATTGTTATGTACAAGTATTTTGATTTTTGGCTAGGGGGAATTAATGAAATAATGTTAATATTATTACTACCATTTATTTGACGACATAGAAAGGCGCTATGTTTGTAAATATTGAAGAAAATATATATATACATAAGAAAAATTCCTTCCAATTAAATCTTCGGACATGATAGTGGTGCTAACTCGCCTCATTCCCTAAACCAAGGACAAGGTCATCGTCTCAAGCTTTTGATCTCCTGATGGGGAGGTCTCTTTTGGTTCATGAACATGTGAGGTCATAGGTTGTGTATGCTACATTCTACAGTAAGCCACTCAAATTCCTTTTGCTTTTCTATCTTTAATGCTGAACATGGGTCTAGCTTCACACGGGATGAGCTTGCATATTTATCCCAAAAGACCCCATTATGTTGGAGTTTATTGACATGAGCCCTCCTGTTGAAGAGGGGAAAGGAAGAGGAAAGTTGGGGAGAAGAATTCCCCGAAGTAGCACAACAAGGGTGGCAACTCCCACTCGCCTTCCGACCACTTAGCACCCCTTCTCTCTCACCTACCAGCTAGACCCCGACTGAGTCTCAAGAGACACCGAGTTAACTTGAGCCTAGTGAGAAACATGAAGTCAGCCCAGTTGCACTCACCATTGTAGCCCAGCTAGTAACACCAAATCAGAGAGCCGTCATTGATGAGGAATCGGCATGAAAGAGAGCTAAAGAGGAGCAAAAGTCCAAGCACAAGCCCAAGCTTACCAAGGGCAAGGGAAAATGAACAAGTTAGAGCCAAAGGAGGGAAAGGAGACATCATAAACCACCGAGACTTCCTGGGGCTTAAAGGCCAAGCACAATAAGGGTCCCATCCACCCATCTAGGCAGGCTTAGGATATGGGGTCCACAATCTTATTGACTTGTATGGACAAGGACTTGAAGTCAATTCCTAATGGCAAGCTCTCCTTCGCTATAATGAGTGCCTGTGACATAAACTAGCAAAGTACTTGCACCTTGGTGCTCCGACATCGACAGGCTATTAGACAATTAGCCAACCTGAGGGAGGAATCCATAAAGTAAATGCAAATTTTTCACGAGGATTTCACCCTTCGGCGATCAGTTGAGAAGGAAATCGAGTCCCTAAAGGCTAAGCTGGCTAGAGAAAAAAATCACTCAGCTGTCAAAGAAGGATGACGCCTCAAAGGAGGCTTAGGAGATGGCGAGAAGTGCTGAAGAACTCGTGTGACAAGCCAAAGATTTCAAGCTGAAGGAGTAAAAGTGGATAGCCTTCTTTAACTCTTTATAATACCAGGAGATCTTCAGTGCAATATGATGAGGGCATCAAGTACTACCTATAAAATCTAGTGACCTGCAAGGAGCTCTCAACAAGTTTGGGGACAAGGACTTATTCTATGATATGATGTCAAACTCCTCGGAAGAGGGCGATGGAGCTAGCACGACCAATGACTGAAGTGCTTTTTTTGTTCTTTTCTTTTTTGTCTTCTTAACTATAATCATGTAATTGTATTGTTATTTGAAATGAATAAAAGAAGAATTTTTCTCTTGAATACTTTATGCGTTTATCATTTTTTTAGTTATAAATTGATAGCTTTTAACTTGATTTTCTCATTAAATTGATAAATTTATGAAATGAACATGAAAATACTCACTCGCTAAGTATCAATAAATTTCTCCAAGTGTTAACTTGGTTTTTCTATAAATGACTAAAATTGTGGAACAAACATAATAATACTCGCTTGTCACACCAAAACTTTTAATTCAACTAGCTCTATTGAATGGATGGAATTGCAAAATGGATAAAATAATAGTCATTCGCTAATTGGTTCCCTTTGGATGGGATCATATTCATTGATTAAGATTTTTCAAAATCTTTCTAATCCTTTAGCTCAACATATGTGTCTCCTTAGCTGGGCCTCACCTTTCACCAAACATTCTATCTTCACATGGGTAACAACTAGGGGTGTAAACGAGTCGAGTTTTGGCTCTTATCGAGCTCGGCTCGTCGGTCAGGTAATCAACTTGAACTTGAGCTCGAGCTCGAGTCGAGCTCAAAAGATGAGCTCGAGCTCGACTCGTCTGACTGCAAGCAAGCTTATCGAGCGGCTCGATGAGCCAGCGTAGGGCTTCCCGCAAACGAGCCCCACCCGCCCGATTCCCAAAGTCTGAATTCAGCTTTAATATTAAATGTTTGTTGCAGATCATTTAATACTTCATTATTTAATATTAAAACTTACGCCAAAATAAGCTTTTCTCCCCCTCACATGATTCCCGAAATTTGGATTCAACTTTTCAGTCTTTTCTCCCACCCGCCCAAAGCCAGAGAACTAATATTAAATACATTAATGCTCAAGAGAACTAATGCCTCTCTCTTAAAATTCAAATCCAGGCGTCCATCTATTACTTCGTCTTTGAGCCTAGTGCAACTTCGGTATGCGAAGTGTTGCCCAGCATATTTTAGGCGGGATTAGAAAATATTTTTGTTCATGTTAATAATATTTTAGATCGGATTAAAAAAATAATTTAAATTTAATAGTTATTCGAGCCGACTCCTGAGCTCACGAGCCGAGCTGGCTCAAGCTCGAGTTTGAGCTCGAGCTCGAGCTCGACTCGTGAGCTCGATAAGCTCGGCTCGCGAGCCCATAAACGAGTCGAGCTCGAGCCCGCTCGCGAGCCCGCTCGGCTCACTTACACCCCTAGTAACAACCTAAACTTGCATGCTGGACAAGGACTTACACACTACTCAATGATGGTCTTGTCGCAAGTGGGGAGTCTATTTCTAGGTCCATAGTGCACTTATTTCTAACTCATCATTGCCTTATATATGCCTCTCCTTTAGCCAAACATTTTGTATTCGTCCATCTAGACTCATCTACTAGAAGGGGACTTGTGCAATACTCAATGCAAATCTTGTCCCAAAAAAAGTAAGTTGCCTATAAGGGCTAAAGCTCATGTGGGGTTTCGCTAAAAATTTAAGGAAAATAGACAGTGAGTTAGTGTACTTAGTGAGCATAATTAATAAAACTTAATATTTTCTTTTAAACATTTTGGCAAAGGGATGATTATTGTGAGTTTTTAGAATAAATCAGACTCAACAAGACAACTCGACTTGAAAAAAGAGGGGATCCCACCAAGGTTAGATTGTCCTTCTTCCTGGGGCTTCAACTCTCATACAGACCTTGTGTTTAGGGGCTTCAACTTGCATACAAATATCGGTAGTGTCACTCTTACACTTCAACTTAGGCCAATACTATAACAACCTTTGACCTAGTCAACAACCTCAATTACTTTATTGGTTGGATTACTCCTATGAGTAAAATTTTTTCCAATGATTCTTATTATTCTCCAGGTTGGTCAACTTTAAACTTGTCAAGTCATGACAATACCTAGTTTTAAACATTGCCTCTCTGCTTTAGCTCATGACAAATGAGCAAGTTACTTGCGTGATTTTTAGAAAGTGAGCTTTCTACTTGTCTCGTAAAAGAATGAATTCTTGAGTTGCATTTTAAGAAATGGGGTGAGTCCCCAAGTAAACAAAGAGAGGGGAGGGGGCAAGTTATCTGACTTAATATTTCATAATTTTTTTATTTTTTAATCATTTAATAGTTGACTAGCCAAAAAAAGAAATCTGATAAAGGAGAAAAAATATTTCTTTGCTTAAAATAAAGATACAATATCGATACAATGACTTTCCTCATGAACTGAAATACTTTAGTCAACGGTGCTCCATGTCCTCTACACTTATTTGCCTGAATATGTCTACAATTGGTATGCTCCATGGCCGACTGCTTCTTAACAACATAGGGCCCTTCCCAAGTCAACCCAAACTTTACCAGCACAAATTGGCAAGCTATTGCGTCTACATTCTTTAGCAATAAGTTGGCCATGGTGGAAGACCTTCTCTTGGTAGTCTCATTGGACTATATTGTCATTCTCCTCTTTGTTTATTCTTGTTTAAGCACGGCTTGAGCATTGAATTCTTCTAAAAAGTTTGCTGCAATTTCCATGCCTTCTTTATTCTTTTATTCCCATTATGCAAATTCCTCTTCCTCAAAAACTAGTGCAGATTTGCTAGCTGAATGTGCAAGTAGGGCCTTAATTCCATGGAAAAGTGTGAATAGTGTCTAGCTAGTCACCGAGGATGGTAGAGTCCTTAACGCCATTAGAACTAAAGGAAATGTTTTCACACGGCCACCTTTGAACCTTTTAATGTTTTTTTTTCTTAACATGTTCACGATATTCTATTTCAGCACTTTAATTTGCTCATTAGTTTGGAGATAATGTATTGAAGTGAATCCACTGCAATTGATAGAATCCCTTGACCTTCACAGTAGCAAGCTGTGGCCCATTATCAATGATAATTGGGAGTAGTACCACATATATGTAGATGATATCAGACAAGAGGAAGTTGCAAATGACCGTGATATTGGTCTTAGCCTGTGCTTTTGCCTCAATCAGCTTGAAGTAGTCAGCCATAACCAGGATGAACCTTCTTTTCCCGCAAAGAGGAAATTAACTAACGAGTTTCGTTCCAAAAATAGTGAATATTCATGGGTTGGTTATCAGCTAAAGCTTAACGGAAGGTTGTAGTTGCATTGGAGCGAATTTTTAGCATTAAATATACCATTTTTATAATTGCTCTACATCTTTTCTAAGAGTCAACCAGAAATACCCTAGCCTAAGAATTCTGTGGGCAAGCGTCATTCCTCTGAAATCCTACCCCATACTTAAAAGTTATGAGCCATGATGGTTATTCACAACATATAGGAAATTTGGAATTTGCTCAACTCAACCACCCACTTAAGTAGCCTACCCGAATGATATGGCTTAGCAAGCATGGCTTTGAGAGGATAATCGATGATAAATTGGATTGAGTGGACTTGGAAGTATGATCGAAATCGTCGAATGAAAGTTATGTACGTCTATGCTAACTTTTTCATGATGGGGTACCACACCTCGACGCACCTCAGCATCTTGCTCGCATAATAAATAGGTCATTGCTTCTCCCTTCTTCTCTGACCTGTACGAAGGGTGCGTTTGGGGTGAATGTTTCAACGTGTTATTGTTCAAAACTCAACCATGAGCTTGTTTGGGGCGCGACTTTAGAATAGAGGTATAAAAAATTTACCTCAAGTCCATTTTAGTCCATAAAGACTTGGTCCATTTTAGTCCATAAAGACTTGGTCCATTATGCATTGATAAGTTGCCCCTGCATTCTTCAAGCTAATAGGCACACCTTGTAGCAGTAGTGTCCTTTCCTAGAAATGACGAATGTTTTCTTGCAGTCATCAAGGGTGCATCATGATTTGAGGATAGTCGGAGAATGTTTCAAGAAAGCTAATCAAGAACCCAACCACAAAGTTGACCGGTAAGTTCATCATGGAAGCGGGTTTCAATTCTTTAGACATGCTGATTTCAGGTTGGTGAAGTCCATACATATCCTCCGCCTATTCGTACGGTCCACCCTATGTTGACTTCTACTATAGGCATATCCTCTAGTGCCTCAGTGTTCTGCAGTCCTGATTCGCTTTCCATTTCAAGTTGCAACACCTCCTTTAAATGAGCTCGACATTTTTCAAACAGCCTTCAAGTAGCAGGCTCACAACAACATCAAGTTGCCCTTCTCCAGGCCTCCAGCATGAAACTCAATCGCCACTTGGCACATCAAGACGACTGCCTTGAAAGTACTCAAGAGCAATCATTCGAAAATTGTATTCAAAGTGGCAGGCGCATGAACCACTGTGAAGTTAGCCATCATTGTGTACAAGCACTTACCCTCCCTTAGGTCATGGGTAGGGCGATCATTCCCTCCCATCCATCATCGCTCACCTAAGAAATTGTCTGGACATGAGGTGAGGGTGAGTTGGAAGCAAGTAAGTTCATTTATTGAAAAATGATTTAAATTTTATATTAATGAAATTCACTGTGATAATGAGGATGTTGTCAATCTGATAGTTATCTACTAGCCTAGTGACCACTACAATGTTGTTTAAGGGTTCCCATTTGCCAATTTGTCTTTTTCAATGAAGATAATCAAGGTGACTTTATTATTGACATTCGGGACATGATAGTCAAGTTGACTTTTTATGTATTGTGTTTCTTAAGACTCGCCCCTCACAATCGACTCCATCTCCAAAGAAATTGGTGAGCACCATCCCAATGTTGTAGGTGGTACGAACGAGAATTGGCTTGTTCCCTTGTCCTTCTGCACTGCTCACATGCCTGAGTTGGCTTGGACATTCTTTTAGCTTTCCCACTTTTATTAAATTCTCCACAAGGCTTTGAAGGGGCCTACATTCTCCGTGTCATGCATACGATTCCTTGTGGAATGGACAAAAATTTGATCCTTGGCATGGGTACTTTCCTCCACCAATGCCAAGCACCTGAAAAGTCCTTGTTGCGGAAAGTCTCAACCAATTAAACCATAGACACGTGCAAGGAAGTGATGGTCAGATATTGATGAGTGGGGTGTGCTCCTCCATATAAGCGAGCTGCATGCGGTTCTTCGACAATCCTCCATACATAAGGCGAGCAATCCTGCGATTCTAAATTGTCTCATCAGCAAGGGAGTTGCTCGTCGATAGCATCAAACCTACAACATATGTTGCCTCCTTTCCACCCCATGGACTCTTGGGAGGATCCTATCATACTCGAGATTTTGGCATTCATCATGCCTTGTCGTTGGATGAGATATTTTGCTAAACTTTTTAATGAAGAATGTGAAAATACGATTGACTTTAGTGACTTTAGCACCTTAAATAAATATAAAGATTTTTGTTTTTATCAGCGTATTAGTAAAATAGAAGTTAGAGTGGCTTTAAAGAAAATGGTGTGGAAAAGTTGTTGGACCTGATGATATTCCAATTGAGACGTAGAAATGCTTATGAAATGAAGGAATTTCTTGGCATACTAAACTTTTTAATATTGTTTTGAAGACTAAAAAGATGTCAGATGATTGGAGAATGAGTGTGTTAATACATATTTTTAAGAATAAAGGTGATGCACAGGAGTTTGTGAATTATAGAGAAATTAAGTTAATGTGTCATAATTTAAAACTATAAGAGCGAGTTATGGAGCGTAGGTTGTAGCGTGATATTAATGTTTCTAAAAATCAATATGGATTCATGCCGGGTAGGTCTCCTATGGAAGCATACATTTATTGAGAGATTTGATGGAGAAATATAGAGAGAATAAGGAGGATTTACATATTATATTTATTGATTTAGAGAAATCATATGATAAAGTTCCAAGATAAGTGCTATGAAGAGTTCTTGAAAAGAAAGGAGTTAATAACGCTTATATTCAAATCATTAAAGATATGTATGCATGAGCTATTACTTGTGTTCAAACACAAGGTGGTTTGATCAAGCATTTTCCTATTTCGGTCGAATTACATCAAGGATCAGCATTAAGCCCATATCTTTTTGCTTTAGTCATGGATGTTCTCACTAGACATTTGCAAGACGATGTACCTTGGTGTATGCTTTTTGTTGATGATATTCTTCTTGTTGATAAGACTAGAGAGAGAGTTGAAGGTAAACTTGAATTATGGAGGTCAACCTTAGAGTCTAAAGGTTTTCGCTTGAGTTGATCTAAAATTGAATATATGGAGTATAATTTTAGTAGCATTAAACCTAGTGAGGGAATTGTGACTTTGGGTGATTAAGTCATTAATAAGAGTACACGTTTTAGATATCTTGGATCTATTGTTCAGAGCGATGATGAAATAGTTGGAGATATTATCAGCAGAATTCAAGTTGGATGGTTGAAGTGGACTAGTGGAGGAATGATCGAGCTTGTTGTGCGATAGAAAAGTCTCCCTCAAATTTAAGAGAAAATTCTATAAGATGGTGGTGAGACCTGCAATGATTTATGATGTCGAATGTTGGCCATTAAAAGAGAAGCATAATACTAAGTTAAGTGTTGCAGAGATGAGGATGCTTAAGTGGATGAGTGGCTTTACCATTAGAGATAGGATACGAAATGAGCATATATGTCAAAAGTTTGGTATAGCTCCAGTGAAAGATAATATTAGAGAGAATCGCCTTAGATGGTTTGGTCACATTACATAGAGGCCTTCCGATGACCCGGTTAGGCAAGTTGAGGTATTAGATTTGACTTATGTTAAGAAAGGTAGAGGTAGACCTAAAAAGACTAGGTTAGAAAATATTAGAAATGATCTTTCTTTATTAGATTTAAATGAGAATTTGACTTTTAACAGGAAACAATGGCGAAAAAGAATTCATGTAGCCGACCCCACGTAGTGGGACAAAGGCTTGATGTTGTTATTGTTGTTGTTGTTTTTGTTATTGTTGTATCATGACTTGTCGGTAACTCATTGGGGTGAATAGCGGAGGACAAATCAACCACGTTGTTGTATTCTCCCACATTTGTGTGGCTATTGGCAAGTTCTAACTACATGGCCAATTTTCATGGCTACTATAGACCAACAATGTGCCTGAATGGCCCTTCTTATAATCCCTAAATCAATGCAACCTACACGACCACTGAATCCAATTACATTTCTCTTTAGAATCTACTAATGAAACTTCTCAGCAACTCCACCAGTCGCATTTTCAAAAGAGTTTGCAAGCTCTTGAGTGGCCTTTGGGTGCTCACAAACTGTATTATGAACATCATCTTGAAATCAGGAAACAAGATGATGACATCAAGCAGCAGAAAAGAAAACCATTGAATGGTAGAATCTTTAAAAAGTGTAAAGAGCAGTCTTCGCATCATCGCATGATGTTGGCGATTCAAATATGCAATGTTGTCGAAAGGGCCAAACCTTCCTAGGTATAATTTCATGGGAGGCATCTTAAACTTCGCGAGTGACTTTGTATATGTGATCTCCCTATAAAATGTATTGGCCAGCTCTAGCTCCCTTCTATTTACTCACTTGGGCAAGGGGATGTATTCCTATCACTATGGTCAGGAATAGGTGTTGAAGTGTTAACACCTTGTATTGAACCTTCTTTGGCGGATTGCCAAATTAGGCTTTTTTTTGTCTTGGTGCAATTCTTTGAACTCTCTTGAGTACTTCTTGGATCATCTTTGTGATTTTGTCTTCCATCTCCATTAAATCATGATGGGTTATGAAGTTCTAGTTCTCCATGTTTACTGATGACCCTTGATTATTCTACATTTCACATAATGCTTGTCTTTGGCACTAGTATCAATCCATATTCACCAAATTTTAGAGAATGGGAAAAAAATCAAAATGGTCCCTTGACACTTCAAGAAGGACTAAAATAGTCTCCAACTATATTAAAGAATCATTTTGGTCCCCTAACTCTTTAAAGAGGAACAAAAATAATCCCATTGTAAGACTATTTTAGTTCCTCTTTAAGGAGTTGGGAGATCAAAAAATTTCTTTAATATAGTTGGAAATAATTTTGGTCCTTCATAAAGAGTCAATGGACCATTTTGGTTCTTTTCTCTTTAAAGAATATTGGATTCAAATTTGTTTGTGTGCAACACCTGACCCTACTAATGGATTAACAAAATAATATGAGATAACCAAGTGAGGGAATCAACAAGTGCAAAGAGAAAATAAAGAGTTAAATGATCTTTGTAAAAAGTAAAAATAATATGATGTCCAAACATATGTCTTAACCCTTTATTTATAGGCTTAAGAGGGCTACAAGATAAGCTGAAGCAAGAAAAAATGATATATGATGTGATAAGTATAGAGTGACACAACCACCGCCCGACAAGAATCAGTTCAGATACCTGGGAGCTACCTACATGGGCATCCATGCCCTCAAGTACACATCAATTAATTTGGCCAGATGTTAAACCAAAATAATAAATGAAGGAGGATTCATAAGACCCATAAGATAAGGCTAACGATCATAATGATTATATATAATGTGCGCACATAACACGTGGATTCTTTAATTGTTTTGCAACTAAAAATAGGCATCCATGTTTTCAAAAAACAAAAAGATCACATTATTCACCTTGCCTAAAACTCAAATAATAAAAGCATTCTCCTCTTTTTTTTCACATCATATTTCAATCAAATATACCAAACCTTTATCACATTAGAAGATTTTTCTCCACCATAAAGCTTGAATTTTTATTTTTTTGCTGGACCGGCAATCTCAACACATAAAGCCTGATGGTTCTTTTACAGAACTAATAGTTTCAGTATACATCTTATACACAGTATTTCTTCACGTGTGTTTCATTGTCCTTTGTTCATGTACTTCACTTACCAACATTCTAGTTGAGAAATAAGAAACTGGAACAATAACCAATGCAATGATCTATAAAACTATCTAATAAAATTTCAAGGCTACAGATAATAAATAAAAGATGGTTTCAACAAACATATTGTATGCTCAATGTTTTAAGGTACCTATGATGACTAAGAAAATAATCACAAAAAAGGATTAATACATCAAACAAGAACGGAGAGTAAAATCTAGGATTCAACAACTTACTTGCTTAACAGACTCCGCAATCTCTGGGCCAATACCATCACCAGGAAAGAGAGTAGCACGGATGGGATGTTCTGAAGAGGCTGCAGTTGAGAGTGAAGAAGAGGGAAATGGAAACGCCCTTGTAGAAATTCGGTCCAGAATATTCCTCCGGAAGAGGCTTTTTAGCGCCATGAGATGCAGGAAAATCTGCTCCTAAATAAACAGAGGGTGACCTTGCAAGCTATGCCCAAAATTATGTTGGAAATTCTAGATATATGAACTTTCTAAGTACATAGTAGATAAGCAAATCTAGTACTTGAAGGAATTCACTGGTCCAATAACAAAACCATGAATCCAATATTGAATAGTAACAGAACATAAAATCTATTAACCATAAAAAAAATACCTGCAGGAAGTATGAATGCAGTAACAGTCATTTCCTAGAAAGCATTGGATACAAAAAGGGAAAATATATATATGCATGTGAACAAAATCTATTGAGCAGTAAGAAATACAAATAGAGGGTAATTATTAAAAGTAAATTCCCTTTAGTTTGCCATCTTGATGAAAAAAGACAATTTTATTTAATGTTTATAAACTACTCTTCAAATTTTCAATCTTTATAAACATGGATAATAATATATAATAAAAAATTAATTAAAGTTAAACTCTTTTTAACCCTTCATCATCATCCACCCGCCTTGAGAGGACAAGTCACGTCTTAGCCAAAACCCGGGATCAATGCTTAGGTTCCTAGAAACACAGGCATCATTACTTAGTTTGCTAGAGACCCCTACAAGTTTGTAACCCGGATATTATTAACGGGCTTGCTAAAACTTGGGCGTACAAAAAAGGGTCGCCAGAAATTTAGGTTTTCTATATCCTAATTATCATATTTTCAAAAATAAAGCAATGTATTGCTTTTCAAAATTTTAAAATGATTGCGCTGTTTAACAGTACAAACACAGAGAGACTTCTACAAATTTCCCCACCGCTAAAAAAATACATCTCATTTAGCAATCGCGTGAATTCAGATCTAAACATTCTGTGCCCTAAGTAGTGATAGGCAAAGAAAGATCTGGAAGAAGGAATTCACGGTGAATTCACGGCTAACTTAAAAAAACGTCATTTTCTTTTGCTAAATGGAGCAAGTTACCTGAGGGACTGTTTGGCAACAGGATTTATGCAGGATTTATGCTAAATCCTGCCAAACGGGATTTGAGCGCCCCGTAAATCTGACGGCGGAATAAATCCTCCGTTTCCCTCTGTTTGCCGTAAATCCTGGATTTGCTAAATCCTCTAGTTCGGCGGATTTACGAAATTTGGCCAGAGAGGCGCGTGAAAGGGAGAAAGTTATCTGCACAGCCAGCGAGCTCCCGTCGTTGCTTCCGATCAAAATGTCGAAGGAGCCGAAGAAGCGACTCGTTCAATCTCCAAACCTCCAGCGAAGCAACGAAGCCGAGCAGCAACGACGAAAGGAGAAAACGAAAGGCAAACCCTAGACGCCTATTATTGATTAATTTAATTAATATAATTTAAAATATTAATAATTAAGTAAATTAATTAAATATTAATAGTATAATTAATTATTATATAATTTAAATTAATTAATAATTAGTAATATAATTAATAATTAAACATTATTCTAATTAGCTTAATTAATATAAATTAAAATTTTTATTATTAAATATATAAA
>NW_021319551.1:1852595-1896725 GCF_001605985.2 Dendrobium catenatum
ATAATATATTATAAGTAGAATTATCAGTTAGTAATTAGTTATTTCAAAAATATATAGGATTAAGAAAATTTCAAATCATAATAATTAATATATATTATTAAATAATAATTAAATTACTTAATTTTATTAATTAATTAAATGATTATATGAGATAATTAATAATATTTTAAATAAACAAATGATATAATGAAGACTAAATTAAATTAAAAATCCTTTAAAATGTTGATCTATTAATAATTAAACTAATTAAATAATATTTAAAAATTAATGAAATTATTAGTAGGATTATTAGTTATTTAAAAAATAACTAATTAATTAGATACTTATTAATATAATTAGAATATCAAATACTTAATTAGTTAACAGCATATACAGAGTAATTTATAATAATATTATAATTAATAATTTAATATTAAGGCTAATTTCTAATTAATGTTATTTATAATTATAAATTTTTAACTATAATTATATAAATACTAATAAGTAACATATACTGTAATATGTTTTATATTCATAACACATTAAATTTAATTTTTAAATGAACCAACGTCTTAAATCTTGAATTATGTTGGCAAATATTTTGTTTATGGATTTTAAAAAGGATTTAACAACCTATTTATCCAAAAAGTTTTCCTTGATTTACATGCACGAGATTTATTATAATCCTGCTATTTACATGATTATTAAATTCTACAAAAAGATAAATCCTTACTTTTTACCAATAACCCCTAGGCTTCAATTCAAAAGCATAAAACATGAGAAGTCTAAGAATATCAAACCCTATAAAACAGACACAGGTAAATAAAAATGAATGAATGAGATCGAGAAAAGCAGTAGATTAATTAAATAATTACATAGTTTTCTTAGTAAGTATAATTAAATAAGTCTTAAATTTAATTTAATTGAATAATTAGTAGTATATTATCATTAAATTTAGTTTAATTAATATTTATTTATTGATTATTAATACTATTAGTACTATAATTGTCATTAGATTAGTTTTAATTTTCACTAATGCAAATAAATCATTAGATAATTATTAGTGAAATACTTAATATTTTTAAAAATAAAGTAACTAATAATATTTATTTGTCATGTTGTTCTTTAATTTATTGATTTTTTTAGTTATATTGAATGAATTTCATGTTGATTTTTACGTTGTAAATGTAAATTATTTGAAATTTATATATTATCTTCTTCACATTAAATCCTAAAGTTGTTATATAATCCTAAAATATTTTACTAAACAATTTCTCCGGATTTAGCATTTGTCATATCAAATCAGTTATTGAGGATTTAAAACATCAGATTTTACTAAATCCCACTAAAGTTAAAATCCCTTGTTGCCAAACCAGTCTTGGAGAATAACCGATGTTGATGACTCAATTATGCTTGAAGTGCAGATGACGTTGGAAGAATGTGTTGTGGTTTTCCATTGATTGCTGATGCTAATGGTCGAATGCGAAAGGAGGTGGCACCTCAACAATCCAATACTGCTACAACTAGGCCGTTGGGTGGAGAGAGAGAGAGAGAGAGAGAGAGAGAGAGAGAGAGAGATAGTTCTCTAACAAAAGAATAAATGAAGAGATCAACCATAATTCTGTTGTGGACAAAAACTATTTGGTGCGTCAATGATACTTAGAAAGGGTTTATCGATTATGGGGGATTCTCATACATATCATATAATTATTACATATTTCTATCTCTAATAGTATATTAGTTTTTTATTTTTTATAGAATGTTTTATTTTATTTTAATCATATTGAAATATATGTATAAAAAAATATTGAATTTAAATTAATATTTTTAAAATTTAAAATAAAAATTAGATGTTAAATATATAAATGAATAAAAATTATTTGAGAATGTAAATGCCAGTTGATTTTTTATATCTAATATTCTGCATATTTGAATAAATATATTTTTTATTTGATCGAATATGTATAAAAATTATTATTATGCATAAATATCTTTATATTAAAATACGTGCAATATTTTTTATTTATATGCCTTTTTGTCATATCATTTTTTTAAAACTTTACACAAGCACTCTCACTGTCTCACACAATCCCTTCCAACATTATAAAAAAGATTAATGTTAATGCATTTGTTATTAAGATTAGAATGCATCCACCATCCCTTCCAAACAGCGATGATCCTCTTAAGTTATTATAGGAAGGAGATTGCTTTAAGAGAGAGTGAACCAAAAAAGGTCTTATAATGCTTACAAATATAGGAGGATATGTTTTATAATCTATAATATTGATGAAATATTTTGGCGAAGAAATATTTTTCTCTTTTGCTTGGTGATTAATGATTTCAACTCTAAGCCTTTCTTTGGCGAGCTAGCCAACTATCTTGTTAATTACCCCTTGAGTTTTGTTTATTAATATTCTCAAATACCTACTACAAATCATACTTAGATCCTCCTCCACATCCTTTGCATCCTTCAAAACTAACCACTCATCATCCAAAGCCACATAGCCACTCCAAACCTCTTCCTATAGCTCTTAACCAAAATAGAGAGCACTACTTCTAATCTTATTCCCTACACGAAACCATCCACTTAAATGCCATCAAACTCAGTATACTCTCTATATCATAAGTTTGCATTTTAATCAATCATTTACATCATTGGAAATTCATTCCCTAAGACCAAATCCGCATAAACTAGTCTAAGTTGTAGCATTCCTTCCGCCAAATCCATTTAAACCCATGACATTTTCACCACAAACTCCAAATCCATTTTAAAGTATTAACATTATGATTTATAGTCATTTTCATCTATTAATATCACCAAAAGGTCACTCACCACCTTTATAGTTTATATTAGAGCAAATATATGAATAAGCAAATTTGGTAAAAATATTTGGACAAGAAAGACAAATTTTCTATTGATGGACTTGCCTCCAAAAAGCTTATGAGTATTATAATAAATATGGATATTTAGTATGGTACTTCTAAGTCTATGATGCAAGCAAAAAATCCAAGTGAGCTTCATCATAAAGTCTGACTAATATCCATTGTATGAAACTATTATTAAACTTCATCTTCAGTGAAAATCGTGATAAGGAATTACTCAACTTTAAGAAAACAAAATTTTACCTTAATGCAAATAAACTTCATGTAATCAGTTTAATTTTTCATGTTAATTATTTATGATAAAATTATTAGTTTACTAGTCAAAATTAGAAATAATTTTTAATCTTAAAGACGACTTCATAAAAAAAAATGACTTTGTAAAAAGGCCTAACATCCTAATTAGAACTTGGGACATAAGAGATTTTTGTAACCCCCTGACTTCTCATGAGAAAATTCTTTTTAATTAAAATTAACTTTATTTCAATATTTATATCTTAACTTTCTGTCTCTCTCATCTCCCTCGTCATATTTTTAAAATTATATAATGTAACCAAAATTAAATTCATAAGATAAGTTTAAGAACTTGATAAGAATAATTGACTCCTTAGATCATAGAATTCTTGAAAATAAAATAATGTTCAAATAATTATTTGAAGAGAGTGGAACTCAAATATGAAGCTGAAAGATCATATATAAACTATAATGAATCAATTGTAAAATAATAAAAACCCTACCCAGCTCCTACCTAAAATCATAATAATTCCTTATTATAACAAATATAGGATTAACAAAATAGGAGACAACCCAACTCTAAGAATGGAGGTAAGAGTGAGAACCATCATAGGAATGTGATGATTTTAATGATCTCTCTAAGGGTGTTAAAGTTAAAGCCCCCATCTATGATGAAACCCATGATCAAACTAAGTTTATAGATTGGTTAGTACAAATGTATAATGTTATTTACTAAATATGTGGATGACTACTAAAGAGTTATATTTGCCAAAATAAAATTGAATAAATATAACAAATTTTATTAGAGATACATTAGTGAAAGAACGAATGCTAGGAAGAATCATAATTATTTGGATTGAGATGAGTTGGTGTTACGAACCAAATAATATCACTACAAGAAAATCAGGGTTTATCGGCAGTTATATAACGATCAGAATTACCGGATACACCATCAAAATTAGCAGCGGTATAATAACCCCCGGCTAGGCCGCCGATTTTCTATTTTTGCGACGCCTTTACTGGCGGCCAAGCTGTAGGTGTAAAATAATTTTTCTCGACGATCTAAACCGCAGGAAAACTCAGAAATTACCCTAATATTGACCAAACCGAGCCTTCTTCTTCATTTTTTTCGCGTATCCATTTTTGCAGACACTCACTCACGATCGCGCCTCTAACTGCCTCCACAGGAATTCCGTCGCCGACACCCTATCTCCGACCGATGATCTCGCCCTCACTCCAGCCAACGATCTCGCCCGCATTCTACCGCTGAAAGCTATTGATCGGCAACACCCCAAATCGAAGGTTTGCATTTTTTTTTTTTCTTTTACTAATGTGTCATACTTTAAAACTATGGGATAGAGTTATAGAGCATAGATTGCAGCGTGATGCTAATGTTTCGCAAAATCAATTTGGATTCATGCAAGATAGGTCAACTATGGAAGCTATGCATTTTTTTAATTATGTTTGATGCATGGAGAAGTATATCGAGGATAAGGAGGATCTACACATTATATTTATTAATTTAATGAAAGTATGTGATAAAGTTTCAAGAGAAACGCTTTAGAGAGTTATAGAAAAGAAAGGAGTTAATAATGCTTATATTCATGTCATTATGGATATGTATGCAAGCGTTATTACCTATTGGATTACATCAAGGATCAACCTTAAGTCCATATCTTTTTGCTTTAGTCAGTGGCGGAGCCAGAAACTTTTTATAGAGGGGGCACACACATTTATTATCTAATTTCATTTAAGGGATAATTTGAGAAGAAAAATTCAATATTATATATATAATCAATTTGACTGCACAAATTTTATAAAATATTATTCAAATAGACACCATGGAGTAGAATAGGGGTGCGAATGAGTCGAGTCGAACTCGAGCCAGGAGGTGTTTGAGTTGAGCTCGACTCTCAAATGTCGAGCTCGAGCTTGAGCTCGAACACGAGTCGAACTCAAAAATCCGAGCTTGAGCTCGACTCTTCTTTCATGTCGAGCGGCTCGTTGAGCTCGTAGTCACGTCAACTGTCAAGCTCGTAGTCACGTCCGCTGTCGAGCTCCGTCATCGTCGTCTCGAGCTCGTAGTCGCGTCCGTCATCGTCATCCTGAGCTTGTCTTTTGTCGAGTGCTCGTCCATCATAGTTGTGCTCGTCGTCGTCGTCATGAGCTCGTAATCGTCGTGTTCAAGCTCGACTCTCGAGCTCGATAAGCTCGACTCGTTGAGCCTATTATCGAGTCTAGTCTGAGCCAACTCGCGAGTTAGCTTGACTCGTTTGCAACCCTAGAGTAGAATAGAAATTAGATAGCATGGTGCTAAGATATTCCGACATAATTTTGATTTCGATGTTATTAGATTTATTTTGAGATGAGTCACACAACAAAAATCTCTCCCAAATGCACGAATATTAAAGCTGAAGATTTTGAGGACTTCTTAAAATATTTCTCCATGATCTTTGTCCAAATTTAGAGAGTAAATTAGATAAAACATAAATATTATAAACTAATTATAAAAATAAAAATGAAGCACAAAGCAAATTATTTTTTGTTATTCTAAACAGGTAAACAAACAATTCATACCTATGAGCACCAATTTGGTTATGACCATAGCTAAAAAGTATACACAGTTAAAAAGAAAAGCAATGCAAGAAATTCAGATTCTTTATTTTTAAATTACGGTATTGCAAGAGCATTTTCTTAGTTGTAAAGTTATTGCAATTGTCATTGTAGAAAATACACATTGCAGAAATACAGGATATTTATTTTTTTAACCCGAAATAATAAACAGTACACTAAATCACTGTCTCACTGACATCCATCAGTAAACGAAATTATAAGTTTAGGTATAAAATAATAAAAATCACTGACATCCTTTTTCAGAAAACAAAATTAAAAAAAAAAAGTTCCTTACCTGTGCAGCCGGCCTCGACGATCCAACGAAATCACGGAACTGACGGAACTCACAGAAGGGAGAGCACTCGAACAGCTGCCACTGTGAGCGTAATGGGCGGACGGCGGATGCAACGGCGGACGGCTGGTTCCGTGCGCAGAGCCGACGGAGGAGAATATGCGACGGGAACTGGAAGGCTTGTGGATTAGGGCATGCGAAAGGTTTTTTTTTTTTTTTTTTTTTTTTTTGATTATGAACCGGTGAAGGCAGAGGCAACGTAATAGGCAATGGCATAATGTGCATTATTAATTAGCCAAATTTGACACCGCCGCTTCCTCCAATCGCGAACCAGCAAAAAAAAAATTTCGGAGGGGGCACGTGCCCCCGCAGGCCCCCTCCTCACTCCGCCGTTGGCTTTAGTCATGGATGTTCTCACTATAAATTTGCAAGAGGTTGTACATTGGTGTATGATTTTTGTTGAAGATATTTTTTTTTATTTTAGTATATATTTTAAACAATAGTTATTGTGGAGGGATTGTGAACTTGAGTGATCAAGTCATTTATAAGAGTATATATTTTAAATATATTCATTCTATTATTTTGAATGATGGTGAAATAGATAGAGTTATTATTAGTAGAATTCAAGTTGGATGGTTAAAGTGGAGGAATGTTTCGGACTTGTTGTGTGATAGAAAAGTCTCCCTCAAACTTAAGAAAAAAATTATATAAGATGGTGGTTAGACCTGCAATGCTTAAAAATCTTGTTCAAATGTAGGTATCAAATCCTAAACTATTATTGGATGGTTGGTGAATGCATTCCAATTCAAGTAAACCACACTTGTTCAAAAGTAAAGCACACTTATTCAGACTGTATATCTTCTACTACTTAATTGCATAACTATATATGGAACATTTGATTTAACATCCAAATGACTATCCAATCCAAAAAGAGAGATATTGAATGTATAACAGATTGTTATCGAGTCTAAGAGGATTGACAGATGAATTTATATAGGGAGTTGAGACTTTTATTCAAGTTGCATCTTAACTACATTCCTTTAAGTTCGATGGAATGTTTAGATGTCCATGTTCGAAGCATAAAAATAAAGCATTCCTCAAGCCCGTAGGAGATTTATTCCAGACTACTAGATTTGGACTTCACATGACAAGTTCGAGCCACACAGAGATACTCATGTTGGTCCATATATAGCTTTTGAAATATTTGATAAAGATTAAATGACTAGACCGTATGAAGAACTTATTTTTGATGTAAAAAGTCCCAATTTAAGGGCTAGTGTGGAAGAGCCACCAAATGCATAAACCAAAAAATTCTCTGAGTTATTATATGCAGCTTAAAAATTAATTTGGGATGATTGCAAAACTCATTCAAAATTATCGATTACAATAAGGATGCTAAGTATCAAAATTGAATATAATATTTATCATGATTGTTTCAATGATTTCAATGTTCTTCTCAAGAAAATAAATTTAACAGATAATTTAATTCCCTCAAATTTATACCGAATAAAAAAATTAGTATCCAAGTTGGATCTTACTATTATAAAAATCAATTATTTTATCAATAGATGTATGTTATACTACAAGGATGATGCAACAAAAGTTTATTATCGCACCTACAATGCGCCTTAGTTTAAATCAAACTTAGGAAAACAACATCATCAAAATAAAGATATTACATATTCTTGTTTATTTTATTTATCGATCATTCTAAGACTTCAGTGACTATGTGCATCAAAAAATTCAACATGTCATATGAGATGGTATAAGGAGAATTAGCAAATAGTTGTATTCTTTCTCATCCATCAGATGGTGAAGCGTGAAAACATTTTAATCGAACAATGCTTCATTCGCTGATGAGCCACGCAATATAAAATTAAGATTATGTATTGATGATTTTACTCCATATAGTCAAGTAGCTTCATCATACTCTTGTTAGTCAGTTATACTAACACCATACAACCTTCCACCAGAGATATATATAACTATCTCATACATATTTTTAACACTTATAATAACCACATAATTCAAAAGCAAAAATTAATATTTTTTACAACTATTAATTGATAATATCAAGTTATTATGGAAAGAAGATGTCCTCACATATGACATATCAACAAAATAAAATTTTCTCCTTTGAGCTGTATTGCTTTGGACCATTGGCGATTTTCTAGCTTATGATAGTTATCTAGTTGGACATGAAAATTAGCTTGCCTTTACTGCATGGAAAATACTAAAGTTTTCACACTAAAATATGGAGGAAAAAAATACTTTGTTTGATTATCATCGTATGTTCCTGCCTACTTATCATCTATTTAGGAGGAATAAGGAAGCATTCATTAAAAATAGAGTTGAGAAGTTACCTCCTCCATCCAGATTAAGTGATGATGACGTACTACATAGATTTTTTAACTTTTCATCAATTATTAATTTTCTAACATTATAAGAGTCTAAAATTTTATGATATGGTGTTCAACATAATTGGATTAAAAAAAAATCTGGATATTACCATATTGGAAAATAAATTTAATAAGGCATAATCTGAATGTTATACACATTAAGAATAACTTCTTGGATAACATTTTTAATATAATTATGGATGTTAAAGATAAGAGCAAGGATAATATCAAAGCTAGGATAGACATTAAAGCATCTTACCCTTTTATATTAGAGCAAAAAAGATCAATGTATTAGTGATTTAAATGTTTAAAAATGTCTGATGGCTATGGATCAAATTTAAGCCGATATGTAGACCTTAAATCTACAAGGTTATTTGGACTAAAAATTTATGATTGTCACATAATTATAGAGGTTCTTCTTCTGATCATAGTATGTATATTATCAGATTATATATTAAATTCGTTGTCTGAGCTTAGTATTTTTTTCAAAGATCTATAACCATCTAAACTGAGCAGAGATGCTTTACGGAGGATCGAAAAGAATATATCAATCATATTATATAAGTTAGAAGAATAATTACAGGTTACACTATCAATATTTAGAAGTCATAGAAAGCCAGTGGCAATTGTGTCGAAAAATTCTTCAATGATTGAAAAATCAAAACAGTGACTTTATATGTGCCACTAAACTCTGAAGAAGTCCAACCAATCTTAGAGTAAGTTCTTTCATAATATACATAAAGGTAATATTTATTGAAATACTAAAGTTTTATTTAGATGATTTATCACCAGGTATTTTGTAAGCAATTTAACTCTAACATATATTATGGATACTGAGCAAGCTATTACAAATAGATTCTCAACTTAGTTTAGATCTTATGTGAGCCATTTAAATTTTAAAATTTTTATTTAAATTACATCTTATTTAATACAAAAAATGCTAACATTTAAAAATTTTCTTAGGTACATAACACTGATAATAAGTGCTTCGATAAAAGTTTGCAAGTACTAGCATGGGCCCCAATATGAAAAGTAAAGACCTGACCAATTTATATAGTAAATGAGTTCAGATTTAATTCAAAGTCGTAAAATGAAGAAAGAAAAATTAAAAATTATGGAGTATGTGTTAGAGGGAATACTCATGAAGAAGATGAGTATAATTATCATGGTATTCTTAATGAGGTTCTTGAGCTGGGGTACCTAGGCAAATATGAGAATTTTATATTTTTATTTAATTGTCAATGGTATGATCCAATACAGAATAGAGATATAAGAGTTCATCCTATGTATGATTTAGTAGACATAAAATATAGTAAAAAATACGAAAAATTTGATCCATTTGAGTTAGTAAGTCAAGCTGTTCAAGTTTATTTTAACAAATATCCCAATAGTCACAGGGATAAATAAAATTAGCTAGTTATCATAAAAATAAAAATATGATGGATAATTGATCAATAATAAATTATAGCAATTACATATTAAGAGGATGAGATGTCAAATTATAGGTCTGTTGAAATTGATGAGATGTCAACTACAACCCATAATATTAAAATACAGTTAGAAGATATGAATAGTTCAACTAGCTCATCAAGTAAGAACGAGAATGAAAGTGAAGATGCCTTGAAGAGTAACAGAAATATTTTTGATTCTAAATAGTTCTTGTAATTTAAGTGACTAAATTTATTATAATGTACTTATTGAATTGTATTTTTTTTTAAATCAAGTTAGTAAAAATATCTTGTTAAATATCTTTTATCAAATCTTATTTATATGTTAATCATTATTGTGTATTTTGTAATTTTTTATATTTGTTATAACTAATTTATCTACATTTTATTTTATTTTTACTTATGTAAATCTTTGGAACACTTATAATTTAATTTTTTTATATGTTACACCAATTTACTGATTACTTTTTTTACTGATTACTTCTTTTAATACATATGGCTTCAAGTGATGATCCTCCTCATATATCCTTCACTTTAAAGTTTTCTCATAAAAAATATTTGGGCGTTGGACCGAACAGACTTAGATAGGGTGATAAAAGTGAGGGGCAGAAATCAATTCCACTAGTAATATCATCACCACCACCACCTAGGAGTCAACAGTAGTCCCATAGTGAGCAGGGTCAGGGACAATCAGATCGACCTGTTATTGGTGTACCACCACTTTTTCCTGGGTACTTCCCTCCTACATCGACGAGTCAGCGATTTTTCTCTTCAAATCATATACATGCAGTCCCATTCTATCTATCTTACCCCCTCACGAATATCATAAACTGGTCCATTCATCATCCCTTACCCTCCTTACCCCCGCCCCTATTATTACACATATCCTATGCAACTAGAATATGGTGGACCTATAAACAAGCAGAGGATGGTACTAAGGATCCTGCAACTACATCAGATAAGTGTCTGTACATTGAGCCTGAGAGCGATATATAAGTTCAGTTTATTTTATAAAGTTGTTGTAATTTGATTTATTATATATTATTGACAAAAAATTTAACCTATAACTTCAATCTCTCAAGACCACCTATCCATAAGATTCGAAATATTATACGGAGCAAATATGATGCTCCTTACTTATCATGGAAGAAGATCCCAAAAAAAATTATGGATATGTGGTTTAGAGAATTTTAGGTATATTTATTTGACATGAATTAAAATATTTGATTTAATTTGTATTAATATTATTTATTATGTCTATATTTTTTATAAAAAAATTTTAAGTGGTTGCCTGAGTATGGTACGAGGATCAGAATAAATTTTGAGAGTGGAGAATCAACACATCTTAGTGGCATATTCATGGACATTAGAAAGTTCGGGTAGCATCTATTATGGATTGGAGAGGGTGTATGGGCAGATTTGAGTAGAGCTTAGGCGAGCTCTGAGTTTATAAAATTAAGAGAGAAAAATAAGCAGAATAGTGCATCCTATTGTTGGGGTTTAAAAAGATCTCTTCATAATGGTGGATCTATTCCTCATATTGAACATAGACGATGACTAATAAAAGCTTTCAATTAATTTAATAAATATATGTATATTATTTTAACTATATCTTCTATTTTTAGAAATAATTTCTTGGTCGGGAGTCAACACTATTGGAGTTGTATACAAGAACTCACCAACATCAAGCTAATCATCAGTGGGTTGATGAAAAGGTAAAAAAAGCTCATGTGAGTATAATTTTTGGAATAATAAAATAGAATATAAGAAATTTTCTAAAATAAATTTATTTTGTGAATTTATTCTCACATGATGATTTTATACGAGTTCGAGAAAGTCATCAGTCTACTAGTGAGGGGTCACCTTCAGGATCGACCCAATATTATGAGTATCATATATGATCAGATGTTGTTGGAGGAAGGCAGAGAGGAAGGGTAAATGGCTTAGGTTCACAAGGTTATACTTATGAGGGCAGTTCATCTATATCAATATTTTATGATGCTAGTTGAGCTGAAGAAACTGTTATCCAGAGGGTTGCTACCCTGATGAGAGAGATAGAAGAGATGAAAAATATTTAAAATGAGAAGTAGGTAGAGCTGCGATCCTATAGAGATAAAAAACAAAATAAGAAAGAGTAAGAGCCAACACATAAATCACAAAGCAACAAGGACATGGAGGATGATTAGTGCTTTTATTTGTTTGATGAACTTTTTGGTGTATTCTGGACAACTTATTTGTGGATTTCATATGTTATGTTTATTGTAAAACATATGCATTTCTCTTTATTTAAATATTTGATTATGCTTATTGTGGATTTCATTTGAATGTTATATATGTTGATTTTGGACTTCAGTTGTGGGTTGATTATAGTGGCGTGTTTCCCTTATTTGTTATATATGTTTTAAATTCTGTATAGGTATTGCGAAAATTGGAGTAAATAGAAGGGGAGGCTATCAAGTTTTTTTGAAAATACAACAGGTTTTTGACGGCTAATGAATGGTTTGGCCACTGGAAACTTCAATATCAGACGCATATTTTAATCGCCAAAATTTTAATCTAGCTGTCAGTACATACCAGCAATTTACCGGTGGTCCAGCCATCGGTAAAATTGATACTTGGGATGGCCGGTAAGCCATCGGTAATTAACCGGCGGTCACTAGCACTACGACCGCTGGAATTTACTGTCCGTTTATGATGCTGGAAAGCTGCCGGTAAAGTTAACCGCTATAAATTGACCGCCGTAATTCATTTCCTACGTGCTTTATACTGGTGGTTTACTAACCACCGAAAAACTGCCAAAAAATTAATACTAACCACAAAAAAAATGGCGGTAATTGATATTTTTCCTATAGTCTATGCCATAACCAAACTTAATAGGACCCATATATATAGTCCTATCATGTTGACTTGTGATATGTTAGTCCAAGATCTAAGTTTTAGGGACTTCTCAAAAGTTTTCTAATAAATCATACAGACCATAAAACTTCTAATTAACTTTAATAAATAGAATAAAATAAACTAATCTAAAATTTTCTCTTCACTTAATTTATCATTATATATATGTTGAACTTAGTTACCCAACAAGGTATTTTTCTTTCCCTTGACCCAAAATAGAAGGTGAAATATGAGCAAGCTAATATAGCTTAATAGGTTACACCCACATATCCTAATTTTCAATAATTTATTCATTATGTAATTAATTAAGGGTAATTCAAATTAGTTTTCATACCGAACATAACTTAACTGGTACATGATTGAAATAAACTAGATTGTGCACTAGATTAAATAAATTACTACTTTATATATCAAAGCAGAAAGTGTTAGATTTTTCTTAGACTCTTATACCTCCCATCATAAACATATATTGGATGATAGGGGATCGTCCTACGAAATATAATAGATCGTCAAGTACAATCCAAGTGGATCATCTTGTATGATATGATTGATCAATCTAACTATGATCAGTCTTCTAGTCACCGGATCAATTTAGACGTGATTGTAATTAATAGTCCAAGATGATGCATATCATCCTGTAAGATTAAAACACAATTTGAACATTAAAATATTATATAAATTATGATTGATGGTTATTTTTTGTAATCAAAATTGATCGTCATGTATGATATTATATTATTCAATATGATTAGTTAAGCAAACTTAATTAACAGGGAGATCTTAAGTAGGGTTTTTATTTTTAACTAATTATCCAGTACAACTTGAAATTATCCTGTATGATTAGGTCAAAAAAAAAAATAGCTCACCAAATTTCTCCTCTTGAGTGTGTGTGTGCAAGGTTACTTAGCTTGGGATCCACCAGATACATGACTTAACTCAAGAAAGGTAAAAAAAATATTGAAATTTAAATTACAGACAAACTCAACCATTGTCTATCCTATCTTGAGCTGATTGACATTACAAGTAAACTTGTGGACCTAAAAAGTTAGTGAGTAGGGCAAAACAAAATAGATATGCAAGAATAGTAGTAGTAAAGAAATAATAATACTTGTTATTATCAAAATCATTGTACTTGGGCCTAGATTTGCAATATATGTGATGTTCTTTACTTCTGTGATGTCTTTTATGTATGTCTTTTGTTTTTCAGTTGTTTTCTCCTTTTTGTGATGCTAAAGGGGAGTAATAGTTTATTGTTAATTACATGCATATTCTATTTTAATGAAGTTACTTTCCTATTCAGTGTTTAGTTTATTTTTCACTTAGTGTTCATGTTTAGTGTTTACTATTTTACATTTTCTTTTAAAATAAAAATAAATATTTTTTTTACTCCACTTACTTTCAAAATTTTATCCTTTAAGGGGGAGATTCAAAGAATGTCAAAGGGCTTTGAAAATTTTAAAAATAATATTTGTCATCATAAAAAAGGAGGAGATTGTTGCAAGTCTTGGCCAAATTATTGTGATTTTGATGATAATAAATATTATTATTTCTTTTCTATCGATATTATTGCGTATCTAATTTGTTTGCTCTACTTGCAAATCTTTTGAGTCCATAAGTTCACTTATAATGCAAATCAACTCAAGATCGAACAGACTAAGATTGAGTCTGTCTGTAATTTAAAATTTATTATACTTTTTACCTTTCTTAAGTCAATTCATATATCTGGTGGACCCCAAGCTAAGTAATCTTACACACACACACTCTCAAGAGAGTGGGTTTGTGAGTTAGAATTTTTTTTGGTTTTTTACCTATTTGTATAGGATGGTTTTCGATCATACTGGATGATGAGTTAATAATAGAAAACCCAAATTAGTGCTTCCTATTAATTAAAAGTGATTAAACTAATAGCATTATACGATTCCTATCATACAGTGCGATCAATTTTGATTGTGTAAAATAACTGTCAATCACAATTTAGGTAATATTTTAAATTTTAATTATTGTATATATTTTACAGGATGATCAACATCATCATGGATGATAGGTGACAATCATGCCTAAATTAATCTTGTGATTTGGAGAATAGCTATAATAAAACTTAATTTGATTTGATCGTACAAGACGACAGAGAACATGCATGGAACTATAAGGGATCACCACCTATTATACTAGATGAATACCATAATTTTTTAACTAATTGTCCATAAAGATTGACCCATTTCATACTAGACGACAAAGAATTATGTGGGACGATAAGGCGTCACTGGGCATCATACTAGACCAAATTCAATAGTTTTATACTAATTATCCATGATGATACTATAATGTTCTGGGATGATATGTCTATTTCTCTTATACTAATCATATAGGGTAATGTAATTCGTATTGGCTGAAAGGGCTATTTTGAATTAATCGTACAGAATGATCGTATGATCGTACTAGATGATCAGTATCGCCAGATTGAAAATTAGGGCTTTTTATGGCTCTCTATTTAAGCTCTCATATTATCCTAGAGTTTAATCTTTTGTTGTTGGGTGGATATGAGAGAGAGCCTAGAGAAGGAAGAGAGGGCTTGGGAGAGTGAGAAATCTTTGTGAGGGATTCATAAAGGTTACTCCAAGCAATATTTCTAACGTCTTCTTCAAGCTGTTTTTCTGGTTCCTTGGTGGCTATGGGGGGAGATCTTTATCAGCATAAGATCTAGGTTTTATGCCTTCACCAGGAGGGTGAAAAAGGATTCCAAGGTTCTCTGCTTACTTTAGGAGGGATTAAAAGAATTCAAGGTTCTCTACTTGCCCAAGGCGGGAGCAAAAGAAATTCCAGGTTCTCTTCTTACTCCAGGAGGGAGTAAAATGATTTAAGGTGCTCTGCCTCATTGTGTCGGTGGAAAGATTTTGTAAGGGCTTCTATGCCTTGCTGTGGGGGCAAAAAAAGAGACACTACTTTTAGTCCAATACTTGGAAAAGATATTTCCGGGGAGTGGACATATGTCAAGTTGACCGAACCACTAAAATTCTGATGTGGTCTTTATATTTACTTTTTAACACTTAATTTATGCATTATTCTATGATTTGTTCTGTGGTCTAAATCTCTAATTTTTATTATTGTGAAATTAGTGTTGCTTTCGTATAAATTATTTGGTTTAAAATATTCAAAAAAATTTTCTTTTTTGCCTTAATAAATTTTTTAAATAACCAATTCACCCCCTCTTGGTTAGTCTCATGCTAGTTTATAATGGTTTAACAACCCTCACGAACTTTTAGTTTTGTTGATGACCAAGTCCAAGTTGGTGTACCCAAAATTTTGAGACCAATGGGTTGTCCCAAAAGAAGAAGATTCAAAGTTTTTTAGAAACAACTACTAACAAAAAAGGAAGTGAACATAAATGCTAGAGGTGCGGCCTATCGGGCCACCATAAAACAACATGCAAAAATCCTATATGATAAAGACTGACTTATTGTAGAGGAATTTGTATCTTTTTGTCAATTTGGGTTAAACTTTATTACACGATTTGAATGTCTTTGTAATATTTTTGTGGGGCATATTTTTTCATAATCAAATTTACCTGATTGTAGTAGCTATAAGAAATTTATTCTACATTGATTTATTCAAAATTTATTATCTGATAATTTCAAAAGAGAGAAATTTATGCTACACATAAAACATTTACAAATTCATTGTACAGATAGATGGAGCTACACCAAAAGGAGTAAACAGACTAAATAACCACCATTAATCACTACATTCTATATTTGGAAATGTACAACTTCATAAGAAAATAAACATAAGATAATGACAATGGAGAAAATTACACTTCTCAATTACATTACATTATCTTTTACTTAATAGATAACTGTTACATAAATTTTGAACTTTCAAGTACAAGATAAAATTCTTCAACTCTTCACATTACAATATGTTTATAAATAATTTAACATTACATGTAGTACAACACTAATAATGAAAGTACAATCCAAGCCACAAACAAAACTTTGATTTGAAAAAACTCATGTTTGAGCGACTTCAAATTCTCCAAAGTCATCTCTTTTATTATTCCTAGCATTGGATGATAAGTAATGTTTGATGACGTATGATCGTCTTCATCAATCCACCTAAAGAAATTTCAATCTTCTTGTATCCTGTTGCGAGGACAATGATAAAATCTTTGACCATGATTCTCACTTTGATATGATTTAAATATCACACATTGCAAGTTGTAGTAACATTGCACTTGACACAAGTGATTGCTTGTAGAACCTGTTGAATATCTTGAACTCATTTTGTCAAACAAAGTAATACCTAAAAAAATGCATCTTTGCAACATTACATTACAAACGAAAACTAAAATGAAAGGCCAAAGAGAGTATCAGAAGGCATCATCACAGCAAGAAAGGCTCACATTAACTCAGTAACCAACTCTTTAAAGCCTCACCCCGCACATAGTAAATTTAATATAATAACTACCATTACCTACTATGGCTTGCAGTAACTCATCACCAAGTATCACTCTAAAATGCAAAGAGTAATTCCTTCTCCATAGTGTTAACTCATAACAACAACCAAGTATCACCAAGAATCTTAGTCATCACAAGTTGAGCTCATAGTAACAAATTTGACTTCAACATAACAACTGAAACCTCTCCATAAACAATAACTCAACAACTATTTTGAAAAAAAAAACATGAAATAGGAAAAAGAAAGAATCATCTACAAAAGTTGAGCTTATAATCTACAATATCACCAAATTCATACTTAAAAAAAGAAAGGCTCATTTACAAAGATAAAGAGAGACTAAAGAAGCAATAGCAGCATGGGTTGCCTCTCCTACGATTGACCCCGTAGCCCTCCAAAGATATCACGTAGGGTCCAGGTTGCAACATAAGTCATGCAGGTAGGAAGCCATCCAACAAAAACTAAGAAACACAACTCTACCCCTATTTTTCTCATTGTCCAAACTTCACAACGTCATACTAGGCAACCCGTGAATCTAAATCAATATGTGAAAGCCAACTAATGAACTGACAACAATAGCCAACAATTGACTTCAATACTAATACAATTCTCACAAAAAAATATCAAGAGAAATGAAAGATTATGAGATGGTACAATCGACTATACCAGGCGTATCCCACATCAAAAAATTGCATTTCAATATGAGCAAAAGATAACAACACACAATTAGCAACTTGTAAAGCATTTTATATCGTTAAATACAACTAAATCATACCAATAGATAGAGCATTTTATACCTCCACGCATCACAAGACATAGAATGAGCAAAAAATCGATAGGCAGTAGACAAAGGAGGCAAATGAAGGAGATAAACCTGAGAGCTGTCACACATGTGGCTCACAGTGATGTAACAAAGTGTGTGATATAGTGGAATATTTAATTTTAGGTGTTGGAAGTATATTTTAGAGGTTTTAGGTGTTAGATATGTAATGGGTAAGTTTAGAGTGCTATGTAGGTAAACCCATCTTTAAAAATTTATAGGATTAAAATACTTTTTACAAACCGATTAACTAAATTATTTTTCTCACAACTTAACAATCAACTTTATAAAAGACTATTGCCGTCCTATGCAGACCTAGTAAATGAGGTCAAACTCCTCAATCAACTGGTCGAAGCCAAACCGTTTTCTCATGTATTATCCTATTGTAATATTGCCATGATATAACAATAATACTATAATTGTCTCTAGCAAATTGATATTGTCCCTTCATTTATTCAACTTGTACATCCGATGTTATCAACTAAATTCTAAAACGACATTGACATGAGAATATGAATGGATTAGAATTGGATAGGGTGTGAGTGGGCCATAAAAGCTTCAAGCGATGCCAAATTTCCTAGGCCCGGTCAGATTTGTAGTTTGGGTTGGGTTGGCATGGCCTCAAACTGCTATAGGCAGTGGTCACCAGTGCGGGCCAAGAAATGGTGACTTGGCGGGCAAATCTCAGCACGAAACCACTCCATTACGTTCCTCTTGCCAGCTCTTGGTGATCTCCGTCGGTGGCGCGCCTCTTTGGAATTGCAATTCGCCGGATTCTAAGGTTAGATGCTGGCGGGGTGCTGGGGCCACGGCCCCCTGAATATCTCGCTCCTTGCCGTCGAGAGAACGGACCTCTGCGTATTCGTTGGGTGCAATGGGGGGACCGGGTATTTTACGCGGAAGGATAGGTGGTGGAGGAAAGCGGTGGAGCATGGAGACGGAGAGGGAGAAGCGCTAGGATCGTTTGTGGCGCGAGCTCGGCTTACGAGGTCGTTGCCCTCTCGGATCGATTTGGACTTGCAGGTTTGTGCCTCCGGATTCGCCGTTGGTTTCTCCTTTCTTGTGCTCTTTAAATTTTTACTGGATGTGACTGAGTATGAAGTAGGGGAAGTGATACATTACGTCTTTTTATTGGTGGATAGTATCTTTTTTATGGATGGATAGCTTTCAAATAGGAGTACAAAATGGTATTGATAAAGGAAAGAGAGAACACAGGTGATGGGGAGAAGAGTGTGAGGCCAAACAGGCTACGTTCTACTTGGGCTAATTATGAAGGGTTGAGTTGGATAGGTATATACTCGAATAGGTTTCTGCTTTCTACTTTACCTCCGGTTTATCTGCGTCGACAGGCGGTTTTGCTCTCTCAAATTTGGTTCAAGGATCAGTTCTCTTTCCCGTGTCCAGATGATTAATGAAGAATCACTACTTTCTCGTTCATTTGAATCATAAACCTTCGTCCACCTTGTCATAAGCGATCGCTATTATCTTGCCGTGGCCCTACTACATGACGCAATTATAACCACCAGTCGTTCAACGTGGAATTTGCAATAACCCTTAAGGGGATGTTGCACTGGACGGCCAACCACTCTTTTGCGAATAGGAAATTTCTTAAAGCTAGAGTTGACGACATGTTATGCTGGTTAACGACGAATTAATAATATGGTAGAGAGTAGCTTGAAAAAAATTGGTCCGGAGAACCATATCCACGTTATATTTTATTGAATCAAAATCATTAACCTTGTCTGAAATACAAAATTTGGTCTCTACAAAAGACTTCTTTGCTATGAATAGCTATTGCTGTGCAGAATGAGAAATGTTTCATCATACTCCCGTTATTAATAGCTGCACCTTTTTAGCAACCAACCTAATGAGACTAGAAATCATTAATAAATGGCTTATAACTAGTGCTGGTATTGTAGGCAAGGATAAATAACTTTGGCTGCTTGAAAGTTAAACAAATAAGATAAGACATTTTACTATATACCTTTAGAATTGAGTTTCATATCAATGAGATGATATTACTATGTATCTCAATTTTATCTATATTTAATTCTAAAGAAAATTTCAATATTTCATAGTATTTAACAATTTACATTTCAAAGTAGCATCAGTTCACTTACTGATTTCAAACTATCTTTCATTTGTTTTAGTTCGCTTGTTAATTCTTATGTAAAAACAACTGTCCTTGGTTAATGGCAAGGAATCAGTTGTGTGGGCTTGTAATAACAAAGAGGTTCTCTTACTTTGAATTCATTAAAAGTAGTGGAAGACCTATGTTTATTTTTTTAGTCACAAAATAAGTCATAATTGATAATTCATTAATCTTGCAAAATACAAAGAAATTCCACTTGGATGGCTCATCCAAAATAGTTGAGAATAAATGAAATGACTGATGATTCTAAGGATGACACTCATATTCAGCTTGGTAACTTCTTGAGATAGGTTTATCATTAAGCAAATGATTTGAGTTTGATCAAGTAACATGAGCTTGTTTTTGTTTAATAAATGAGCCAAATACATATAATATCTTCAGTTCTACTAGAGGTATGTCTCCTTCTCTCTCTCTCTCTCTCTCTCTCTCTCTCTCTCTCTCTATATATATATATATATATATATATATATATATATATATATGTAAAGTGTTATTACACTATATTTGTGTGTCATGCAAGCAACTATGTATATATACATATGTACACATATTTATGATTATTCTATATATAAATATTAAAATTAAGAATGGTCATATAACCTTTGAAAGAACAAATAAAAAGTTAATTTTTATCTATGTTGCACCAATACACCTATTTTTGAAGACGTGTTGTATCTGATGCACTGATACAGGGATATGCCTATGATACGGCACCGATACGTGTCGGATACGGCTTTTCCTTATCCAATTAAAATACTATTTAATTTCAAAAGGACACGCGTATTCGATACGCGTGTCCGTTGAAAAAAAAAAGACCAGTCGTATATATTTTCGCGGTTGCGAGCAAGGTTCTCTCATTTCCGAGATGGATTTAAGTCTCTTGATGATATTGGAATATTAGAAATTGCTAATCTTTCACTTGATGAGCCTGAATTAGAAGCTATGATATTTATTGAAGATGATATAGAAGTTCAAAGACAAACACTGAAGAACCTAATCATATCATTCCTTCTATTGAATAGTTGAAACTTCATGTGCTAGAAAATTTATGTTTATGCTTTTGTTGCTGTACTAGACATTTAATGCTTACTTTTATTTTGATATAATAAGCTACAAGGCTACAAATGATTTTACTTTCATTTGTTTTGTAATTTCAAATATTATGCTTTGATTGCTTTCTTAATTTATTTGTATAATTTATAAATTATAATGCCGTGTCCGCGTCGTAACCGTATCCTGTATTTTAAAGAATTGACGTGTCCCGTATCAGTATCGTGTTGTATCTGTGTCACCGTATCCGTATCGATGCAACATAGATTTTTATACATGCACTCACCAAACAAAATCAGCAATTTTCTCTAAAAACATGCAGTCTCTTTTAAATTCTATGATGTCTTGTGACGCTATTTGGTGAAAAATAGAAACCTTTTCTTGAGTGATCAAAGCCATTAATAGAGAAAATGTTAATTCATTTGATGGTCATCGATTTTGCTTCTTGTCAACGTTGAGCTCTTTTGATTTGATAATTAATGAGGTGGACTTGAACAAGATTGTTTGTACTTTAGTAACTTGAGCTTGATCATGTTTAACTGCTTAAGTCAATAGCTATTGGACAGTTAAACAAGGCCACTGCTCTCTCATGGTTGGCTTGTTTACACGGTTTCTTAACAAAATGTTTCTTAGAAGGTTACTTAATCACGCCGGCCTGATCAAACAGAGAGGCTATTGCATCATCCCTTTATCTATTTTTTTTTCTGTAAGTGGAGTTCTTATTATTAGAGTGGCCAACTATAACATTATCGTTTTAGCTATTTATTTGAGTATTAGGACTTACTACTTAACTTGTTAGAGAGGCTTACTTGAACAAAACTTATAGCCTTAGATTTAAAGAGATTCTCATGTAGGTTTGTTATTTTCATGTTAGAATGACCTATAAAGATGGGCCTTATTTTCCTCTTATATGGAAATGATGATTTTTAAGTAAGGTGACTCGATTGGTGGGTCTTATAACCTCATTCTACTAGTAGAATGACTTAATCAGTTTGATTTTGATGGGATTGTTGGCTTTATGTTGGCCCATTGATTAGGTTGGGGCTTGCATGCATTGGAAGTCCTATAACATAACTTTTCTTTGATGAAATACTGAATCTTGCATTGGCCCCATCAATTGGGTTGGACCTTACATCCATTGAAAGGTTCAACAATGGGTCTTACAGCTTATAAAGCGTGAAAAGTCCAATTTTTATCATTTATATTGCGGGTGATATTTGTAATTTACTTGATTTATAGTATGTGCTTATATTTTTTTACAAGTTTTCCATAAAGGAGGTTCATAATTTTGGCATTTGGCATGCCATCATGTGTGACTTATGATTTGAATATCAAGATCAAACTTGGAGCTTTATCATACTGTTATGCTCAATCAAGTTGATATTGAATGTATGAGTTAGAACCCTAAGAGCATTAAATGCACTTTGGTAATTTGTTGAACATTATGATCACCTGGATTACTCATTGATCTATTAAAATACTTAGGTTGAGTTTGGAACATTTAATTATTCTATAAAAATTTCTTGTGAATATGAATTGTGTTTAGAACTTTTGACCTAAGTAATTTTACTAAATAATTAATTGGTGCTAGAGGCCTTATGCTATTTTAAAATTGTCTAATATTTGTATTTTTAAAGTTTTAAAACTACTATAAAAGTTATTTTTTATATTTATTTCCTATATTCGAGTTTTTTTACTCAGCTAATGAGGAAATGTACATGATAAAGTTCAGTTGGCCATCCCCTCGATGTATGTCAGATGATTGTTAGCCATGCTATATAATAGTAGGCTCGAGGTGGGCATGCGGCTATAAGTGATTAAGCTACTTTAGTGGCAATGAGAACCACCATTACTATTATTCAAATAATAAGAACATGATGACGATATGTTGGATCCGTTAAGAATTGGCTATGCATAAATGGGGGTTCACCAGAGAGGACTATTATTTGCTACTATTCCATGATATTTACGCAATGCAATTATTTTTAATTTCATTTGTTATAGATATGCCCTTCAAGAGGGAACTCCAATAATTCTAATCTTGTATTGGGCTATTGGAGTTTTAGTTCTTATTACTTGACAACAAAAAGTTATAGAGCCAGTATAGGATAATTAATATATTGGGAAATGTGATAAAAAAACAAACATCTCATGATCTTTTTGGGTTTTATCATGTTAAGAAGGATACATGATAGTTTTTTAGCAAAGGCTTAGTAGAGCATGACATGGTTCACGCCAAGGGCTATGTGACGCATTGGACAACTACCATTGTGGCTAGTTAGTTTGATACATTCGATTTGGACTTACATGATACTACATCCGTTGTGTTTGATTTGATCAATGGTGGGATTGATATCAAGGTTAACAATAAGCTTTTCAATTGAGAAGAGAGGAGGGTCTTGCAATCATAAAGAGCATGATGTGGCTAGGTTTTGCAACAGTTGTGGTGCCTAGGGCTTTGTTGCATTGTGATTGAATGAGTAAATAGATTGTTGTGTCTGATCTATGTGGATCCAACCCATAAGCCTTTGTTTTTTTTCCAAAAAGAAAAAGAACACTCATTTTGATTAGAGTGATTAGTCTTAATTAAGTTTAAACTTAATTAAACAAGATTGTTTAAGCTTAAATTTAAAACTTGTTTTTTTAAATGTTAATCAGACTGTTTATTAATCAAGTCAACTTGATTGTGCTTAATTTCAAAGAAGTAGAGCATAAATTAATCAAAGGGATAGCTAATTATGACCAATTAATTAATCCCCAATTTTAAGGGTAAACAACATGCTCCTACCAAATGTCCGATTGTGCTCTTTCTGATCTTGTTTAATTTCAAAATTGTCTCTTGATGTGCAACTAGATACCTATCAACCTGTGGTGTGGGGCTCTAGTTTGCTTTCTTTGTTTGTATCTTGTTTATTAACCTGTTCGAGGAAGCCTTGGAAATAATGCAAGGGTGCTTGCCTATCTCTTAACATTGAGCTGTTCATTTTAAGCCTTGTAACTTTTGTGGATGGCACATTATCAGTCTGCTTTCCCACCAGAATTAACCGACATATCATGACCTGTTTTATTCATGATGGACTGGTAATCTTCTATATACAGCAATTCCTGCATCCTTTCTTTGAAATATCATAATTACTTCACATCTGATTTACCTATTTGCTTAGTAGTTGGAAATCACCGGGAAATTTATTTATTTATTTATTTTTTGAGTGTTTAGACCATGCAAACTAATGATCCGTCACAACTATTGTGGATTGGTCCTCTTCCCGGTGACATTGCTGAAGTTGAGGCATACTGTAGAATCTTTAGAGCCGCAGAGCATCTTCACACTTCGCTAATGGAAACTATATGCAATCCAGAGACTGGAGAATGCCCCGTTTCTTATGAGACTCCGTCTGAGGATATTCATGTCTTGGAAGAAAAGGTGATTGCGGTGGTTGCCTGTATGCTGGCATTACTTACTAGAGGCAGAGAAGAAGTTTTATCAGGAAGGTCTTCTTTGGTTAATTCATTTCAAGCTTCAGCTTTAAATACTGCAGATGGCAAGCTTCCACCACTTGCTCTCTTCAGAGATGAAATGAAAAGGTGCTGTGAGAGTTTAGAAGTTGCACTTGCAAACTATTTCAAACCTTTTGAAGATAATAGATCTAACATCTGGAGGCGATTACAGAGGCTAAAGAATGTCTGCTATGATGCTGGCTTTCCACGCAGAGATGGATGTCCCTGTCCAACAATTTTTGCAAACTGGGCCGTTGTTTTTTTCTCCACCATGAAGGAAGGCAATGCATTGGACGATCATGAAGTGGCTTTTTGGAGAGGAGGCCAGGTAACGGATGAAGGCCTTGCGTGGTTACTAGAGGAGAATTTTAAAACAGTTGTTGATCTAAGAGCAGAAGAATCCAAGGATGAATACTACAACTCTGCTATGAAGCTGGCTGTTTCATCTGGGAAGATAGAGGTGATAAATTTGCCTGTTGAAGCTGGAACTGCTCCATCTATGGAGCAAGTTGAGCAATTTGCTTTGTTGGTATCAGATCCCACAAGGAATCCACTCTACCTTCACAGTCAAGAAGGAGTTAATAGAACTTCTGCTATGATTTCGAGATGGAGACAATATATTGCACGTTCTAAAATGAATTCTGTTAAAATGAGCTCTCTAACACATGATTTGAAACCATTAAAAACTGTGAAAGGCTTGGAGGATCATAATTTATTGGCTATGATACATAAGAAGGTACAGGGTGACGCAAGTCTAGATGCTCAACATGATTATGGGTTTACTGCAGTTGAACATGTTACTGGAAAACTGAGCGAACAAGATATATCAACCAGTCTAAAGGACAACCAGAATGGAAAACTGACCCCTAACCTGACAGTGATGCATGACTCAGTGCTAAGTTGTGGTGTTGATGCGGGAAATTCTTCGTATTATTCTTTTAACAATGAACCTTTCAAAGAACAATTTCCTGAGTGCGATATTTTTTCTAAAAAAGAAGTGACTCAGTTTTTCCGAAGTAGAAAAACCTCTCCTAAAACCTATCTTAGTTCTTTTAGGAAAAAGTTTGAGGATGCATCTATTTCAAGAAAGACATACGAGCTTCCGTTCCAGATTCAAGAAACCCCTACAAATACTTACATATCGCAGTGCATGAAGCCAGAAAGTTCAAACGGACAACCCAAAAATAGAGGTTATGAATATGGAGCTACCCATACTTTTTTGGGCAATGGAAAAAATCTCAAGAATGGAAGCTCTTCATTATTAAAATTGGGTGTTAATGGTTATCATGAAGAAAAAAATTATATGGTTGCAGTTGATGAAACAAAGGGTTCTATTTATACAAGTAACTTTGGTGGTCAAACTATATCTACTGCCACAGACAGAAAAAAATTGGAGAATGCTAAGCTCTCTACCAGCTCAACAAGTGATAGTTTGGATCAGATGGAGGGCAATATGTGCGCTTCTGCAACTGGTGTTGTCAGGGTCCAATCTAGGAAAAAAGCAGAAATGTTTTTAGTCCGAACTGATGGGTTCACTTGCACCAGAGAGAAAGTAACAGAATCTTCTTTGGCTTTCACACATCCAAGCACCCAACAACAGATGCTTATGTGGAAATCTCCTCCAAAGACTGTACTGCTAATGAAAAAGTTAGGGCAAGAGCTTATGGAGGAAGCTAAAGAGGTAGATTTGACTTTATGAGGCACTTTTTATATCTGCTTTTCCTTAGTTGCCATTATGAAAGAGCAAAGCATAACTTATGCGGCCTTATAATCCTGTAATACATGCTTGATTGAATTCATTGCAACTAAAATGTTTGGATGCCTTTACAAATTTAATTTTCAAGTTAAAATCAGCTATGACCAATAGTTTAAGTTGAAATTAAAGCTTGTAATCACTGCTACATGAACCATGGTGCCCTTATATTACTTAGGTTGTGGATCAGGTAGCATGCTTGTATTAAGCTTCTTCTCATAGCTAGTATACAAGATAGTTGTGTCTACGCCCAAATATGATGCATTCTGTGTACTCCCAATTATGAAGTATAGGAAGAACCATGGAACCTGTGATGGTTGAATAATAAACTTTTTAGAGTGTATAACCCAAATCATCCTAAATTATCTGACATACTACTGGCCTAAATCATTAATCATCATTCTAGTTCAGTCTAGGAACAAGGCTTATCAATTTGGATGCTTGTGGCAGTAAATTGCTTGTTGTTAAATAAGATTGGTGGGTCATTTTGATGCAGAACTACATGCATAATTCGGAAACTTGCACAAAATATTTTAAGATCAATTTCAGATTTCGTTATTAGTGATTAAAACAACAAAATAAAACTAATAAACGGTCACTTCCGCTTAGGCCAAACTACACAAAATGCTAAACGGAATCAAAACACGTAGGAAAATTAAAGCAATGCATGCAGGATAGTTTCCAACATAATCCTTGTTTAACAACGAGATCCAATAGCTAAGAAGTAACAATTCCTACGAATACTAGTGGATGGCAATAAGTAGACACAATCTCTTGCTTTGAACAACTTCTCTCAAGGAAATTAGAATTTGAAAGTAAATGAGTCAAGGAAGAAAATTACCTTCTCGGAGAAGCATCGAAATTCACCACGAACCTTCCACTAGTTACTCCTTCCACGGCAATTATGGAAGGACGGAAATTTTAGAGATCCGTCCATGCTTTGAATCATGCCGACGAAAGAAATTAGAAAAGATCCACGCCACCTTGACCATTGATTGTGAGGAAGGAATCAAACTTCGAATCGGTCAAGCATCAATCATGTAAAGAGAAAACAAAATTGAGAGGGAGTGGAAGGGAGGTGGCGGTGTGGAGAAAGGAAGAAGTTAGGTTGAGGAGAGAACTAGGTAGAGTGGGGGAAAAGTGTTGTATTCTTCATGCCAAAATTAATCTCAGATTTTAAGAAGAAGTGGAGGGAAAATCTGAGATTTGAATTTCAAAAGACAAGTAATTAGGAGCATTAATGTAGCATTAAGGGGGTGGGGACCATGGGTATGGCCGGCGGCATTGTGAGAGGAGAGGGGAGTGTGTTATGTGGAAGCAATTAAAACTCTTTCCAAATGGATCCCTTTAATTTAGGAGAAGAAAATTTCCACCTAAATCAAATTTGAATTTTGTCATGAAAGAGGTTTAAAACTTTCCTAAAATGGCTCTCCAATTTAGGAAACTTTGAAATTCAAATTTTGAATTTCAAATGAAGAAAAGAATTCCCCAACTTACTTGAACTCAATAGGAAAACATTAAGATGACATTATTTCATCATCCATGGAGGCAAGCAAGGTGGCCGGCGGTCCACATGGCATGGGAAGTGGGTAGGAAAAATCTAATGGAGGAAAGAAGGACTTGGATTTGTGGTTAGGTTGAAATGAGCTTTGGTGGGAGGGATTATGTGGGTGGTGGTTGTTGGTGGAAAGGGGCCGGTGGTGGAGGATTGGGGAAAGAAGGAAGGAGGGGAAAACCAAGAGCCACCGGTGGTGACTGTTGGGTATGACGGGTGGCCTCTCCTAGGATCCACCAAACTCACAATTTTCTCTCAAGCTCTCACAAAAGCTTCAAGGAGACGAATGCAGGAAATTTTCTCATAATCATTCATTAACCATCAAAAGTACAAGATGAAGGCTATAAATAGCCTAATACAAAGACATGAAATAAAAGACTAAAATACCCTCGAGGGGCTACAAGACTCAATCCCTCAAGCAAGGGTAAAAAGGGAAAAAATGCAGAAATAAAATACATCAAAATAAAATGACCAAACTAAAATCTGAAATACATCGGGCAGATCGTGGCCGTAGATCTATGACCACGTAGACGGTAGAATTTCCAACTGATGTCCACATCACATTTCATGTAGGTTTGCATTCTTAATAATCTTTAATTTAGATATTTGTTGTATCCCACATCAGCTTTTGATGTTTATATCAACAAGCTTGGTGTGTTCTTAATAGTCCTTCATGTAGGTCTTTATTTCTTTTTTGAGGTTTCACATGTACATGTCTATCACGTTAGTTCTTTTGTATTTACAACAATTCTTAGGGATTAATACAGTTAAGTTTCTGATAGGAAACACTTATAGATCTCAAGTATTTTCTATCAATCTTCGGAAAAATAGCAAGAATTTTCCACAAATATCCACACAAAATCAAGAAAACAGTAGAAATTTATATTATTTGATGAAATAGAAACAGAAAATAACAAGATACAATTGATCCTCTATTCGAGAGGAGGATCGTTCTCTCCCAATCTCTAGATGCCGCTAGAGCCCAAAAGAAATAAAAGAGATCTCAAATTTCAGCCAAATTCCAGATGCTCTAACCCTAGGAAAACAAAGTATTTAATGTGTCACGACCCGGCCCGGATACTCGATTTAACGAGGCGGGAACTGAAAGTCAGACGATAATATCAATTCATCTCATTTCATAAAAAAAAATTACATAAACTTTTCATCAACTAAAGAGCCACTAAACACAAATAAAACTTTAATCAATCTAGAACCAAACTAACCATTCTCAACATTCATTTTACCTGTTGTCATTATTGTATAGGAGCACCGTCTAAATGTATCAAGGGTAGAATCCTTTTCTATTTCCATTTCCATTTTTATTTTCATATCCTTTTCCTTATTTTACGTACATGGGTACGTTGCTTCCCCAGCCAATACCATATGGGGGTGAACTTCTGTAATTTTTGCATGCATAATATTTTTCATTTCCCTTTGATTCATTTATGTTTGTATCATTTCCTTAACATTTATTTATTTGAATTCTTTCATTCATATATACTTTCTTATTATATGTAAGTTTTCTTTCTTTCATATATTCATACTTGTACAAACATTTAGTTACTTCTTATAATAGTTTTCAAAAAAATATATAAATAATAAGCTTTAAACAATTATATGCATGCTTCTTTCGAAACGAACTACAAAATACAATAAAGAAAATTTCATAATGATCCACTTTATTTTCTCTTCCAATATTCGTCTAGAAATGAAAACTGTTCACAATAACATAATGATTTAATTAGTATTTGTTGACCTCCACGGTGAAGTCAAAAAGACAGACAAATCAAAATAAAAAAAAAATTCGCTAAAATGATTACCTGTAGCCGCTCATCCCGATTCTCTGCAGGAAATCCCGCTCGAATCGTCGGCTGCCCATCCCTCATATCCGGCAGAAATCAGTATTAAATCAAATTTGAATGCCTTAACAATATTTAATTCCTTCTATAACATTACCTCTATCTTACTATAGTTTTCTTTTCCAGGATTTCTTGTTAAATCGAACTTCTATAGCTTTCAATCTCTTCCTTCCCAAAATCTCTAAAATCAATAATAAAATTTTTCATGAAAACTTAACTTGCAAATAAAACTTAATAAGAAATTTGTCATGATATAAATTTACTTACAATGGGAATTTTCCAAATTCCCTAAAATCCTTCTTCCTCTTTCAAAATTCTTTCTCCTTGCTTTCACTCCCCTCTTTTCCTTTAAGAAACATATCGTTCACTTTAAATGAAGTTAAAGAAGGAAATTTATACGAAAATTCGAAAGAAAATCCAACCAACCTTTTTCCTTCTTCCTGCTCAGTCACTTCTCTCGTTCTTTGAAATTTCTCCCAAATTAGCACTTCCTTAACTGTGGGAATGAAAAGGAGTTGATTATTCTCATCCTTAAACGCTATAATTTGCTAAAATTGGAAAAAATGAACTTTACCTCGCTCTCCTGGACGCAGCCGTCCGCCCGCTCCCTCTGTTTCGCGAACGTCTCTATTTCGTGAAACTACCTGCTCACGATTAATAGGGAAGGCCGACCGATTTAGTTGAATAGGCCGGATGAACCGGTTGTCACATAATGCATACAAATCAAAATGAAATCACTAAACAATCCCTATATTCAATTTCCCTCCTAAAATTCGTTCAAAAACCTTCCTAAATGAGCTCCTGTGGACTTGCGGTTTGCGCGGCTAATGCAAGAGGCGAAGATGTTCCGCCTCGTTCGTTCCTGGGCCGTTCCCTCGTGGACTTGTATAACAATACTCCCCTCTCAAAGATCTACCTTGTCCTCAAGGTGGGGATATGCTCGTGTTATCATGGAGGTGGTCATTCTTGAGGTGGCTAAAAATTCTTACCAAATTGCTGACTCAAGGGTTGCACTGAAAGAGAAACATCCACTCCCTCCTCCATCCTGATCACATCCAGCTTGTGTAGTCCCACCAGATAATCTTCCCCCACCTCTTGTAGGCCTCTAACCATGTTCTTAAGTGATAACATGGTTTTGATAGCCCTGCATCTCCCCTTATAACCACCTTTCTCCCATCCACCATTAATTTAATCGTGAATGCTCCCCAATTGTCCTTGGTTTCTCCCAAGGTTTGCATCCACTTCATCCCTAGGATGACATCAGTACTTCCTAACTATAGTGGGGGAAAGTCCTCCCTTACCTAAATCCCATGGATGGTCATCATCACTCCTCTATAGATCCCCTGGCCTTTCTCCACCTTCCCTATACCCATCATTACCCCATAACAACCGGTGTTCACCAACTTCACTCCCAATTGGTCGATGACCTAAGTGGAAATGAAATTGTGGGTAGCCCCACTATCAATTAGTACCGCCACCTCCCTGCCCTCTATCTCCCCCTTCACCTTCATGGTATGGTTCGTAGTAAATCCTACCACTGAGTTCAGGGAAACTTCGGCCAGATCCAAATGCAATTTCTCCTCCATCTCTTCCTCTAACTCCCCCTTGCCTCCCTCATCAGTTTCCTCATCATCACAGATGGTGAGAACCTGAAAAGTGCAGTCCTTGTAATGATGTCATGACATATACTTCTCCTCGCACCTGAAACACAACCCTTTGCCCTCTTCTCTTGCATCTCCTTCTCTCCCAACCTCTTGAAATTTTTCTCACTCCCTCCTACTGGCTTCTCCTTGGTGGTCTCATTAATATTGCCTGATGCAGGCCCCTTGGGTGCTAGAAGAATGGTCGTCGTCTTGTAAGAGCCTCATGAGCTGCTGCTCCTGGCTCCCTTCTCCAGATTATTCTAATTTTTCACCAGCTGTGCCAATTTTATGGCCTCCCTCAAGTCACTAGGCATCAGAACTTTCACTGCCGCTTGGATCTCTGCCTTCAACCCCTTCATGAGTTCCCCTCCAATACAATATCTAATAATCGCTCCACCCTATTAGCCAGGTGCTCGAACCGCTCCCGGTAGTTTGCTACTGATCCCTCTTGCACCAGAGCAAAGAACTGCTCATAGAAATCTCCTCTCCAGTCCATTTGGAAACGTTTTATTATGCAGTCCTTGAATTCCCTCTAGCTCCTGATAGGTCTCCTCTAGTCTCTCCATTTGTACCAATACAGTGCCTTCCCTTCCAAGCACAAGCCTGCCGCTGTTAGCTTCTCCTCCTCCGTCGGCCCATTGACGGTGAAGTACCTCTCTACCTTATAAATCCAACCGTATGCATTCCCTTTCAAGTATGGGCATCTTCAGCTTCCTCACCTTCTGATCTCCACCATTCCCTCTTATTCTTCCATAGCCTCCTCTCTCCCAAGTGCTCGGTCCATCCCACATCTCCCGATCTTCCCTTGCCCTACCCTAGCCCAAACCTCCTTCAAATTCTCATATTCTTCCTTCAAAATCAGTACCTCGGCGATCATAATGTCCCCCCGGCATTCCCAATCAGCACCCCTTTGCTCCGCCCCTTCATATCCATCCCTTTCCCCATATCTACCTCCTCTATCCTCCCTCTGGAAAGGCTCCATATAGGGTTTCCTTCTTTCGCCCTCCGCGATTTCCACCTCATCTTCCTCCCTATGAATTTCAGAATTCGTGCTTTTCCCTTCTACCCCTTTTGCCATGGAAGCCGTCATTTGGTTTTGGATTTCCAACATTTTCTTCATCATGCCCTACTTGTCCTTCCATGGAGGAAATACTTTCCTCCACCGTTGTCTTGATTTGATTCATCTCCCCTTCAAACCTTTCTTCCAAACATCCACCTTCTTGGCCGCCATCACAATTCGGAGTTTGTAGATTTGCAAAATCTGAATTTGGGACTCAAAAAACAGCAACTTCCTTCTTTTCTAGGCCAAAAACCACTGCAGGAATTTGCCGAAAACAGCCCTCCACCGGTCCCAAGACTTGCTATGATACCAATTTGTTAGGAAACACTTGTAGATCTTAAGTATTTCCTATAAATATTCGGAAAACAACGAGAATTCTCCGCAAATATCCACACAAAACCAGGAAAATAGTAGAAATTTATATTATTTGAAGAAATAGAAACGTAAATTAGTAAGATACAATTGATCCTCTATTTGAGAGGAGGATCGTTCTCTCCCAATCTCTGGACGCCGCTAGAGCCCAAAAGAAATCAAAGAGATCTCAAATTTCAGCCAAATTCCAGATGTCCTAACCCTAGGAAAACAAAGTATTTAATGCATACAAATCAAAATGAAATCCCTAAACAATCGCTACATTCAATTTTCCTCCTAAAATTCATCAAAAAAACTTTCCTAAATGAGCTCCCGTGGACTTGCGGTGCGTGCGGCTAATGCAAGAGGCGGAGATGTTCTGCCTCGTTCGTGCCTGGGCCGGTCCCGCGTAGACTGGCTGGACCGGTCTAACAGTTTCATGCTGAAACTGTCACATGAGCTTATATAAAAATGATTTTTGACTATGAAGTCATTAGAGGAATATCTTGATAAATTTTTTCTTTTCCTTGGAGAAGAATGCCTATCCTCCCTCTATTTTGAATGGTTTTATTTCTTTATATAATCTTTAAACTCAAAGCCATATAGTTGATTATGATATAAAAAATAAAATTTATATAGTAATCAAGTTTCATCAATTTTCATGTGATGTAACAATTCATTGAGTATAGAAAAATCTCACGGATAATTGAACAATATATAAAAATCCTTTTAAATATTTAATTTTACCCGAATATTTTATATGCTTAATGAATGGTTAGTTCTTTTGAAGTTTCACATGTGTCCATCACGTTAGTTCTTTTTTATTTACATCAATCATTGGGATTAATGCTGTTAAGTTTCAGCATGAAAGTGTCACGTGAGCCTATAGAAAAATGATTTTTGAGTATGAAGTCATATGAGGAATTTCTCGATAAATTTTCTCTTTCCCTTGGAGGAGAAAGGCTATTCTCCCCCTATTTTGCTTGGACCTATCTCTTTATATAATCTTTAAACTCATCATCATATAGTTGATTGTGATCAACAAAATAAAAATTATCTAGGAATCAAATTTCATTAATTTTCAGGTAACGTAACCATTCATTGAACTTAAAAAAAATCAAGGATAACAAACAATATATATAAATCCTTTTAAATATCTAATTTTTTCTCGAATATTTTATATGCTTAATGAATAGTTAGTCTTTTGAGGTTTCACATGTGTCCACCACTTTAGTTCTTTTATATTACATCAATCACGGGGATTATTATTGTTAAGTTTCAGCATGAACCTGTCACATGAGGCTGTAGAAAAATGATTTTTAATTATGAAGTCATAAGAGGAATTTCTTGATAAATTTTCTTTTTTTCCTTGGAGGAGAATGCCTAATCTCCCCCTATTTTGCTTGGACCTATCTCTTTACATAATCTTTAAAATAAAAATTATATAGTTGATTGTGATCTACAAAATAAAATTATATAGGAATCAAGTTTCATCAATTTTCATGTGATGCGACTATTCATTAAGCATATAAAAATTTCAAGGATAACTGAACAATATATAGAAATCCTTTTAACTATATAGAATTCCTTTTAAATATCTAATTTTACTTGAATATTTCTACAATTGAAATTGTCAAATACAAACAAGATATTATCAACAACACAATTTGATTCCAAGCCATTTAAAACAACCTGTACTTTGAAATTGTAATTTTCATCTTATGCAATTAGAGCCATCCATTGTGAAATTAATGTGGCATATGATGGATGACCAAACGATCTTAAAAATTCTATCCAAAGCAGTGGGAATGATTCAGATCTAGTTTCAAGGCCGATGTGAAGTAGAAGGCATCCTTTTGATTTTAATAGCTTTCAGTCTGTTGATAGATAATACGGGAAAAGAAAAATAGCTCAACTATTCTAGGAGTGGAATAAACATACTTAAATTGACAATTTTTTTTATCAAACCTTCAGACCCTTAAAAATTTTTCTTACGTAGTTGCTTGCTTCTTGTTTGTCATGATTTACTTTTTTTTCTTTTTTTGAAAGCTTGGTTATTTCTGTTCTCTATTTTGATTTGCAGGTGGCATCATTCCTCTATCATCAGGAGAAAATGAATGTTCTTGTTGAACCAGATGTGCATGATGTATTTGCAAGGCTTCCAGGTTTTGGGTTTGTCCAAACTTTCTATATCCAGGATACCAGGTATATAAACAGTAAAGACCATGGCGGGGGATGTATAGCTTGTTAAATTTGCTTTCTATTGCTTACGGACGCAATTGTTGGAATGCAGTGACCTTCATGAGCGAGTTGATTTTGTGACATGCTTGGGAGGTGATGGTGTAATTCTACATGCATCAAACTTATTCAGAGGTGCCGTACCTCCTGTTGTTTCTTTTAATCTTGGGTCTCTAGGATTTCTCACATCACATGATGTATGTCAACGTCTTCACTTGTCCATATTAAACTTTCACTTATGCCATACTTTTCTAAATTCTAGTTATCTCTACTGTGGTACAGTTTGAAGATTATAGACCGGATTTGAAGGCTTTAATACATGGGAACAACTCACTTGGAGTTTATATAACTCTCAGAATGCGCTTACAATGTGAAATATTACGAAATGGGATGCCAATGCCTGGAAAAATATTTGATGTTCTCAATGAAGTTGTTGTGGATCGTGGTTCTAATCCATACCTCTCTAAAATTGAGTGTTACGAGCATAGGCGTCTCATAACAAAAGTACTACAACATTCTTTTTTTATTCACTTTTTAAACACTCTGACTTCATCTTTTTTTTTTCTTTTTGATTGCTGCTTCTTTAGTTTTGATGTAGCCCTCTTCATCTTTATTTATTTAAATGAATAGTGTTTGTTGGCGCAAGATATATTAGGTAGTTTTTTAGAATTGGAAAGTGCTATATTAGATATATATTGATTATATATCTTCATAATTAGTACTTTTCTTCTCTTTGTTTGTTTCATTTTTGTATCCTCTTATGTCACTATATATTGGTTCACATTCTATCAATTATAGATGAAATAGATTTTCCTTAACATTATATTTGAATAAGATTGACTTTCCCAGACTGCTCCCCTCCCTCACCAATCTCTTTGCCTTGACCTGCTCCCATGTGTACCCGTTCACCACACACTTGGCTCCCTACCTTGTTGTTCCCATGCATAGTCCCTTCCCTCCCTTCGCTCTCTAATCTAGCTTCTCCACATGCATGCATGCAGCTATACACTCACTTCCTTGCCTTGCCATCCCTGCGTACTACATGTTTTCCCCCCCTTGCTGGCTGTGCTTTGCATGCCGCGTGCTTGCCTCGCACACTTGCTTATGTTTTGTGCCCTACTGAGCTTCGCACATTATTTACTCACTCTGCATAGTGTCTATGCTTTAACTTTTCCATTTGTATTCTCCTCTCCCTCAATCCTAAAAGGTTTCATAGCTTGTCACTCCAATCTCAATGAGTCGAAAGCCTCTTCCATTGTTTAAGGGCATTTTATTTTTTAGTTGTTTCTCACTGTTAGAGCATATAAACAATCACTGGCAGAACACAACTCTTATCCGGTTCCAACTACCTCATCACAGTACCGTCTCCATTACTCTGTTCCGCAGCTTGTCACCAACGGCTTACTGGTTTCCTACATCCATAACCCTTTTTGGTTATATATACAAACACTTGTGTTACAACAGTATCATGAATGAAAGTAATGTTTTCCCTGCTACCTCCTTCTTCTACTTTGTCTTCATGACTAACCTGCAGGTGATTTCATGGTATCAGAGCTTTTGAAACTACAACACCCTTCTTAACCTATGGCAGATCAGGGCTCATCTTCAGAAGCTCAACCGACCTCCTCCCTATCTACAACTATGGTGGATTTCACTATTCCGTCATCTCTCAAGTTCCTCATGACGAATCTTAAACTCATAGTTCCCATTCAGCTTACAAGTGACAATTATCCGGTCTGGAGATTGCAGATTTTCCAGCTCTTCTCTGCGAATGGATTTGAAGGATACCTCATAGGTAGCACTCCCAAACCACCTCAATCTCTAGCTAAAACCAATCCAGCAGAATACCAGCTGTGGAACCTCATATATTGGAACCTGATATCGGTTCTTCTATCTACAATCTCTCCTTCGGTTCTCCCTTACATCTTGACCCTCTCATCAGCTCGGTATATCTGGCTCACGCTAGAACTATGCCTTTAACCCATAAATAGATCCCTTGTAATCCAGCTTAAAAACGAGCTGTATCACATCCATATGAAGGATCTTACAATGATGCAATACTTGGCCAAGATCAAAGCTCTAGTTGACAATATAGTAGTTACTGGATCATTACTTGACTATGAAGAAATCATTATCCGCATACTGAATGGGATGCCTCCATCCTAAAATCCATTCAAAACAACCATTCACACAAGTCAACTTCCCATCAGTCTAGATGTGCTCTACTCCCTTCTCTGTAGTGAGGAAATTCATATGCAGACCGATTTTCAGAGGGTTACCAGTCTGGTGCTGGACAATACCGCCCTATACTCCAACCGCTCATACACTCCTCGCGGTTGCTCCAACTACAGAGGATCCAAGGGTCGTGGAGCTCCCTTCAGACCGAACTTCCCCAACAGCCGCATTCCACCCACTGAAAACACCAAACCCGTTTGTCAAATCTGCGACAAAACTGGACATGGGGCATTAACTTGCTGGCGCCGCTACAACTCCAACTACAACACCACTTCAAATCCCTCACCGAGAGCTCTTCTAACCAATTCACAACCCACCTCTCTCAGCGAATTAGTTCTCAACTCTGCGGCATCTGCTCACCTCACGCCAGACATATCAAACCTTCAATACCCAGCTCCTTACGCTGGATCAGAAACTAACTCCACAGCTAATGGCAGCTCACTACTAATACACCACACTGGAAAATGACTTCTTCCACTTCCATATTTCACTCATAAGCTTTATCTACGCAACCTACTTCATGTTCCCCTGTTATCCCATAACCTCCTTTCCATACGTAAACTAACCACTGACAACAATTGCTCCATTTCTTTTGATTCTAATGGCTTACTCATCAAGGGTCTTCTAGACAATCACATTCTCATTCGTGGACACAGCCATAATGGTCTCTACTCTGTCACCAACCACCAACCATATCACAGACAGCTCTCCATTATACCACATCCAACTCACATACTCACACCTCAAAACCTTTGGCTGCATTTGCTTTCCATGGCTCCAACCAACCACACCAACCAAAATCCATCCTCGTTCTCAAGAATGTCTCTTCCTAGGTTACTCCACCTCCAAGAAAGGCTATCGATGCTTAAACCTCCTCACCAACAAATTACACATCTCTCATCATGTTGTCTTCCATGAACATATCTTTCCATACAAAAACCTCTCCCCCTCCAACCACCCCAACACATCCGTCCCCATCCCCAACTTACCACACTGTTCATATCTTCTGCTTCCAACCTCGACCCTATCCAACTCCCTTCCTGAACCCATCATACCACCCACTCCTCAACCTTCCCCGAATTCTAACCTCCATTCATCATCAGTTCTCTCAAGCACCTCTCCGATTCCTACGTCCACTCCCATCTCTTCCCCTTCAACAACTCAAACCTCCCCTCCACCTTAACACCAACTCCCACCCATTGTCTCAATTCATCCCATACAGACTAGACTCAAAACAGGCATTCACCGCCCCAAAAGAATCTTTGACCTGCTCACTACCATCAAGCCAGATTCCACTCCCTCCACTTATTCCCAGGCGATTAAGTTCCCACATTGGCGGGCTGCCATGTCCGAGAAATTTCTTGCCCTTCATAAACAAGGCACTTGGTCACTAGTTACCCCACCCCCTCATACAACTATCCTAGGTTGTAAATGGACCTTTAAAACCAAATATCGCCCAGATTGTCAAGTGGAGAGGTATAAAGCGAAACTTTTAGCCCAAGGCTTCAATTAGGAATTTGGCATTAACTATTAACTATAGCGAGACATTCAGTCCAGTAGCAAAAATGCCAACCATACGTATACTTCTCTTCATATCCCTACATCATCACTGGTTTTAATAAGCTGTAGAAGTTGAATTATTTAAATTTGCGGCAAATGGTTTGTGTGATGAGGTGGGGAGTGTTATTGATCATATACGAAGTTCTATTTATGTTGATCTCAGCCAGAATAAGTTCACTGGAGCACTTAATTCAATTTTGGGGGTTTCGTGTCCAATTTTAACAAGCTCAGTGACCAGGAGGAGATCATTTGAAGATGTCGCAGCATGCAAAAGCCTGTTATTGTTGCAACAAATATGTTGGAGAGCATTATTAATCACCCAACTCCAACTAGAGTAGAAGTTTCTGATATAACAATTGCTTCGCGTGAAGGCACTGATGCCGTAATGCTCTCTATGGAGAAACAACCCATGGGAAGTATCCCATAAAAACATTTAATGTAACGCATCCTATGGCATTGAATTGAGTCATCACACTTGACTATTATTTCCTTCCATGTCTTCCTACAGCTGTCCAAGTTGCCACAACGATGAGTTTTTTTTTCAAAACCATATGAGTGCAATGTTTGCATCACATACCACTATAATAGTCAACACTCTGGGAACTTCTATCATTGTTTTCATCAGAACTGGGTCCATCAACTATTTTTGCATTTACTAATGACAAAAGGATTAAGCAGAGGCTGGCACTTTATCATGGGGTATTACCTAGTTATATGAAGTTTTCTGATGAAGATGAAGAGACTGGACAAAGAGAGGGTGATGACTATGTATCTGATGCTGTTGCAGGAAGTGATTTTGATAAAAATTTACATAGTCCATTGATTTCTCGTCAGAAAAGCATTGAGGGTAAGGACATTGCTCCTCTATATGCTACTCATGAAAATAGTGAGGCTATCAGCAGTATGGGTATTGGTGGTGATTGGCAACTGAAATGGAAATGGGCTGAGTGAGAGGGCCCGGATGGGAATAAGGAAGGAGGTTTTAAACGAATCTATTTGCACCAAGAGGGTGTGCCTGGTTCAAGGAGTGGTTCACTTTTTCAAATCCCAGATCAAGAAGTTCCTGAAGAAAGTGAATTTATCTAGGTTGCTGCTTTAGTGAACCAGCCTACACTTTACTCTAAGGAGCTCTGGAATAGCATCCTGTCGGGCCAGTAATAGTCCATCCATCGGAAACAATTGCTACAGGTTCTCTGTGGCAGCCTTCTTGAACCTAGTGTCAAACAAACACTTATTGTTTGTATTGGTATTCAAATTCTAAGCAGTTCTCTGGCCTAAACGGTGTCCTGTGTTACATACCTCAAATTCTTAAACGAGCAGGAGTTGAAGTGCTCCTTAAAAACCTTGGACTTGGTTCTGATTTATCATCCATCCTCATCACGTCACCACATGTACCCCACTTGTTGCGGGAGTTCCACAGTAGTGCCATAGGAGGGCACTTGGGGGTACAGAAGACCTATCATAAGCTTATGACTGAACTGTATTGGATTGGAATACAAAATGATGTAGATGAGATGGTGGCCAACTACGATATTTGTCAAAAGCATAAATGCATGGCAATGGCTCCAAGAGGACTTCTAGATGGACAATACCTTCGTTCCACCTTAAGGACAAGGTGGCTTTTTGGGAGAGGAGTACTGATACGTCAGAGAGGGGGGGAGGGCACCTTACGAAAGCTATTATTCATTATGTAAGGAAGAGGAAGCAAGGAGAAGTTGTTTAGTTGATTAGGAAGGTTTCCTAATTGTGTTATGCAATTTAGGAAGGGTTTATTTGTTTAGAAAATGTTTCCTAAATTATATTTAATTGTTTAGGAAGGTTTCCTAAATTATGTTTAAATGTTTAGGAAGGTTTCCTAAATCATGTTTAATTGTTTAGGAAGATTTCTTAAATTACGTTTAATTGTTTATGAATGTTTCCTCAATTATGTTTAATTATTTAGGAAGGTTTATTAAATTATGCTTAAATTGTTTTGGAAGGTTCCATTTATGTTACTATGTTCTAGGGCTATTTAAGGGGGAGTTGTTTAGGGTTTAGTTTATGCTATTGTTGATTTTATGTTCTTAGTATTTTTTGTGAGTTCCTAGCGACGTCTAGGTCTTATGTAAAAGATGATCTACCTCTCTAATAGTAGATCACTAGTATCTTGCTTTCATATTACAGAAATAATACAAAATTAGCCACTGTATTGGGCATTCTTGCAGTTTTCTATTGATTGGTTTGTTGTTTTTACATTGGAGACATCAAATTCTTCACTATATGTTGATATAGTTGTATAGGATATGCAGTTCCCTACATTTTTCTATGTTTTTGTAATTTTTGACTTCATACTAACATAGGATCCCTACTCATGCTCCTTATCCGACAAGTGATGTATGTTCCCTTCTAGCTTTGAAGCCCCTAGATTCTTTACGAGTAATTAAGTCATACAACTCCATAGATCCTTCATAATGGTTCTCGATTATTTTCATGATCACCATGCCACAGTACCTGTCGACTTTCTGTTGTACTTTGAAATGTAGGTGAGCATTTACTGTCTTTGTCTTCCACTACCTACTACTCTTCAACTCTTTAAAGAGTATTTTGCATTTTAGGAGTGCTGATGTAGGATATAATTATCTGAAATCTCATTACCTACTTTATCTAGACCTTCCATATTTGAACACGTTTGTGCCTATATCATATTAGGATTCTTCATATCGTAATATTATAATTAAGTGTTCTTTTGTTTGGAGGATTCACTCTTAAAAGACTTGTCTTTTATGAAGGATTAATGATTTTTTTTTCCTACTTCGATTACTCAATTTTTATTATTTTCATGGGTGTAAAATCTTTCATTATAAATAGAGAATACATGCAAGGGAATTTTGATGGTTATTGAATAGAAGATATCTGTGAGTGTCTTCAATCCCTCTCTCCAAGGAGCGACCCTTCGTCCCCTCTTCTCCTCTCTCACTTTCATATTTTCATCTCTATTCCTCACCCTCTCACTCTCTCACCCTTTTCACCCTCCACTTTCTTACCCTTTTTACCTCTGCCTCATGGATGACTTTGTATTCTCCTTCCAGATCGTTGGAGGACTTATAATACAAGACTTTCATATCCCAAGTGCCATGATTCACCCACATTATCAAGCCATCACAAGCCCTTGAAAATGCAAGAGTCCGACTTCTGCATTGACCTGATGGAGAAAGCCGTTTAACTGATTTACTTGTTCAGGTCAGGTTTTGACCCGTGCTTCAGACTTGCAAGATATCAATGCAGCTCAAGAGAATGGCCTACCTTTTTGTTTTTGCTGCTGTTTATTTTGTACGATAATGTTATGGTTGCAGTTTATTGGTCAAGTTTATGTCATTTGTGTTTTTATGGTGTTTGAAGTGTTTCCAGATTTAAAGTCTGAGTCAAGTATGCTCTTTGAAGTTCGACCTATTTCATGTTATTTTCATATTTATCCTTTCATAGGAGAAAGAAATGCATGCAGTAAAGCTAAGTTTCAAGCATATTTCCTGTGAGAGAAAGATAAAATGGTCCACCAAATCTTTTGACGGACTAAAATGATCACCAACTATTTTAAAGTCCCATTTTAGTCTTTTGACTTTTTAAATAGGGATCTAAATGATCCCATTGAAGAACTAATTTGATCCCTATTTTAAGGGTCAAGGATCAAATTTGTACTTTTGTCTTTTAGAAAAAAATAGCAGACCAATTCCAAACTTTTCTCCTTTTTGTGAAATGCTAACATGAATGAAGCTTGTAGTCAATTTGTGCTACGATAGCCTAGTATCTCAATTGTTTATATTCTTTGCATGTCGTGCTTGCTATGTTTCTTTGCTAATGCTGTAATGATGGCAATAATAACATGTTCTTTTACTTCCTCTAGGTGCAAGGTGATGGTGTTATAATAGCCACTCCTACAGGAAGTACAGCTTACTCGACAGCTGCAGGAGGCTCAATGGTTAGTTAATGAGTTTCACTGAAGTTTGACTTTTTTAATATTACTGCTTCACACATCACTATTTATTGTTATTTTTAATAACTGTTTTTTGATGTTGAGTTCTTATATTTTGAAATTGTAGTCGCATAGTGGGGACATCTATAACTTACGTCCTTTATAACTGTTGATTGTAACATGCTGTTAATTCAGTATTGCTCGAGATATCTCCTCTATCTACTTAAGTGTCTCAGTTCTTGATATGGGTTATGCTTTCACTATCGATTTCTATATTTTTACGTTTCATATGGTTGCCACTGGACCTACTTTGTGAAATGCAATAGCAACGAATAATTTTATTCCCTTTTATTTCTTTAAAGTGAATCCATGCCGTGTAATATCAGAACTTTTTCTGCCTTTCCCCAATAACAACAATAATAACAAGAAGCTTTTATTCCACTATGTGGGGTCGACTACATAAATCTTTTTTTCTCCATTGTGTCCTCTTAAGGGTCAAATTTTTTTCTACCTTTCCCCAATAATTTAATTAAATGTTTCAAGTCAGTTTCTAGCTGAAAATTTGTTGTTCCATATGTTCTCACTAATTTGACGAACATACTTTGTTAAACTTATCATCTTTGTAGTTCATTTATAATGGTTTCCTTTGGATTGGAAAATATTTGTGGGCTCCAAAAATTTGGCCCCGCCTCCCCGCCGCGCGATTTCTTTTTTATCTGAGCGAGGGGAGTTTTAACGGAATATGTTCCGGGGTAAATTTTGGAAGGCAGATGGGTTTGTAGATAAGACACTACCCAGAGATTTCGCCCTCATTTTACGAGGACTTTATGATCTGAGTTCTGGTTTCCTATAGGCGCAAGCCCCTATAGTTAATTACCCCTCCCGATCACGAGAGAGAACTTTCGATTAAGGCTAGTCGTTAATCAGATTCGTATAAAAATACGTGTATCTGGCATATAGTAGCAGCATGGGTTTTGGGTTTTGGAAATTGGATTTGAATTTGAGAATTGAGGAATTGGGTTTTTGGATTTGGAATTTGGGTTGGAAGATTTGATATTTAAAATGAAATTGCACCATCTTGCACTTAAAGCGGATGGTGGGGGAATGGATGATGGGCCCGATCAAGATCCCATGGTTCCGTCGTCCCGGGCCATCATGGTCCCTGGTCTACTTAGTCAGAGGAGGTAGTCGACCCAACCTGACAGAAAGATCCTT